>NC_091126.1:120920969-121220969 GCF_040183065.1 Periplaneta americana | reverse complement strand
TAAAATATATTTCAAGGGAGAAAACAAGGGGTGGGGTGTATGGCCAAGAAAAAAATTACCATGACAGCACTGACCAAACCTAACCTGTTACAGACTCATGTATATAAGGTGAATAAGCTGAGTATGAAGGAAACTACCTCAGCGCTAATTTAACTCTTATAGATGAACTATATAAAGAACTTCAAGTGTCAATATTGTCTCAAAGGTTTCTGTGTAACAAACTTCATTTAGAAATGCCCATCTGCGATTATGTTAACTGTAGAAGAAGGAAGAAATATTGTCGTCACATGAAGTTACTCAAATTTCCAATTAAGGGCAAGGAAAGGCTACAAAAGTTATTTTTGATTTCACCCTTATAAATTGAACGATTTTCACTTCAGAAATCACCGTAACTACCTCAGCACTAGTTTCAGTAATTTAAGGACCAGTATAGAGTAAATTTGATTAAAGTGAGAAAGAAATTCGTAAGGGAGGCGGTCAGGAGGGATTGAGGTTGTCTACTAATTCGTTGCAAACAACTATTATAGGCTATTTCATTTGACTAACGATGATTTGTAGAGAGCAAAATACCTACAGTAGGGTAAAGAATCTAAATCAGTACGTTTGAGAACGGATATAAAAGTGTCAGGAAAATAACAGAATTACCGTATATTGCAATTAACTCTGCATTGGCAGAGAAACCGCACAGGGTATCGTAAATCTGCTGAAAATTAGAAAATTGTGTAAAAAAATGCATTCTGAGCGAATTTTCCAGCCTGATAATATCTCGCCCACGTTATGGACATAATTCAATACCGTAAGACTGATATAAAACGAATACTAGAACAATTTGTTAACCAAAGACGATGTTCAGTAGTTATTTAACAACATACAGAGCAAATAAAAACACAAACGCATATTCTAGCAATAGTTCAGATGAAAAGAAAATGATTAGTACGACCGCTTATTCGTAAAAAGAACACTGCCAGCTGTGTAGCCTACATGAAGCAATATATCAGACCTACGTTATGAACACGTTGAATTTAATGTGGACGAGAAACGTACAGTTATTATTTATCTGCTTCCATATCGCATCATATAATACACCTGTAAAATGAAAACATATAGGCCTAGAAAAGAGGAAACATGTTTGGGGGGAGGGAGTTGTAATTCTTCCCCTTTCGGATAAATTTCAGAAGAGGGATACCTGCTTTTCCTTCATATTCAAAAATTGTAATCTTGTTCACACAAAATAAATTAGTACCTTTTCGTGAACATCATGATGTGCATTCAACAAACGCAGACAAATCTGCTCTTTTTAGTATTTTGTGATAATTGTTGCTAGGGAGGTATTGTATACTGAAAATTAAAAACAATTAGATTTCGTACATCTAATGATGACAGATTATATATTGAACGCAAACAACATTATATCAGCCATGTACCAAAATGTCATCTATGTGTGTTGATGAATTTGGGTAAAACAAGCTTCTGTATACTACAATTTAGCGACACATCAAAGTCTTATTGTAACATAACCTCACATTACAATGAGAAAGAAATTTGGAGGTGGCATGACGTAAAAAAGTCATCCCACAATCGTATTACTCTATGTACTCTTCAGGTACTCTGCCATCTAGTGTTTGTTATTGCAAGCTCATTGCTCGACACTAGCGACGCATAGCGTCCGTTATTTTCCAGTTGCGTTTAAATTTAATATAAGCTTGGCCAATCTGTTTTATATATCATCTAGGCCAATACTAACCATACATACAATAACATAAATACGGACATGGAAATCCTACACACACAACCCAAGAACCAAAAACTCAACACACTAGAACAATACGAAATATACAAATACACTAAAACACACCTCGATCAAATCCTCAACACACAGATCAATTTCAGTACACACACACCAAGCCCCTACAGTCTCGGCTGCGCGAAACGAGGAAACCGGGGCAAATTGAACGCTGCGCTTGCAGCCATATTGTTGGAGAGCAGACAAATAATAGCAGTGCGTAAATCACGCAATTTAACGCTGTGATGATCTAAAATTGACATATTATGGCCATTTTCGACGTTTAACGTAAAATTAGGACGAAATAAACATATTCAATGTTTCATTGATATGTGTTAGAACATTAAAGAAAAGAAAATACGTATGCAGCAATTTATAGAAAACATACTGATACATCCATAAATAGGCCTACACAATACACATTATAGATTGTATAATTTTACGATAATCAGCAAATTGTTAGGTTTCAGAGAATCTAAAATTATATTAACATATTAACTCTTAGATCACAAGACATAAATATATGCACCTTGATTACACAAGTTCTTGTTATAATCAAATTCCCAAGTAAAATAAATATGCGATAATCAGTATAGACTTGTTGTTCAGTTTTAGAGAATCAAAAATAAATTATATTACCGGTACTTTTAGACCACAGGACATAGTTAATCTGGCAAAATATAATATGCGAAGGTAGCCAAATTACATTGAATTCATTCTTCAATTAATAAAGGGAATGCTATCAATTATAAAAAGTATCGGTACCTAATACATTGCAAACAATAGGTAACGTGAAGACCTAAAAACTAAACAATCACTTTATGCAAGATAAAAAAAACCACATACTTTTTATGTGTGGATTTTTTACATATTGTATTTATATTTTAAATAAATAAAATAGATATATTCTCATTGCTTGCGGAGTGATGGTAGATATTTTTTTATGCACATATGCAATATCAATAAGATGCCATTCCTTGCTTTTGTTAATAAAATATATCCGGCAAAATGTAAAAGAGTTATTTATAGGTGAACTCTGAATCATAAATTCACAAAGGAGGCTTAGCTATTATAGCTATTTATTTATTTATTATCTGTATATTTATTTATCCATATATGGATCTTGAATGAAAGTTTATTATCTCGCAGATAAATTCATTTACATAATAAAATCAAAAAGTTATCTTTCCACTAATGTTTTAACATCTGGGGTGTAAGTCTAAATAATTCACTCAGTGGGATTTCTCTACAGTCTGATATACCTGTAGTGAGAGGGGCGTATTTTGCGGGCTACCGGGGCTACCGGCGGTAGCCCAAGGAAATTAAAAAAGAAAAAGTTTATATGACATAATGTAATAATTTTGTATTATTAGTTTTACCATAGTAATTAAAATTAAAGTAATTGTTAGATATATTTTGTGTAATAATAGGGTCAGCGGTAGCCCAAACCCTTTAACCAGTATACGCCGTCCTGTACTAACAATTAAATATTCTTTATTGTCGTAAACTACTGATTGATTTTAATGATATTGATATTGTAACAACAGAGATAATATTATATTTGATTTTTAATGATATTGATATTGTAACAACAGAGATAATATTATATCGTACCTTTTGCAAATAGCTTGGAAAATTAAACAGGGATGGTATTATCGCCGCGCTCTCATGGTTAACATTCGGCAGGTCTTTGAGCGGCCTCATGCGTTCGGCAGGTCTTTGAAATTTAATTGTATTATTGTTTTCAATTTCTTGTGTCGCCGCTCCAATCACTCGCCTCAATTTCAATAATTCAACCAATAAGCTGCTTCAATTATTATTAAATGACACTTACTTGTCTAATCCACACAGACTAAACCCGAGGTTGCAATGTCTTGTGCTGAGGACGAACATTAAGGTGTGTGATTAAAATTATTATTAAAGAGTTATTATTAAGAGTTAAGAAAGCCAACGTACTCGTATATGAAATAATAATAATAATAATAATAATAATAATAATAATAATAATAATAGCCATTGAACAATATAACAAACTAATGCTTATTCTTATCGAGAAAGTAGACGTGACAACGTGACGCTTAGAGTGAAACCTACAGAGCAACAATCGGTCGGCAAAATTATTTTTTTAAAGCACACCGCACGTTATTGTATGATGCCGACATGTTAAACATGAGTCCGCGGCGATAACATATCATCTTTCAAAATTCTATTGCCATTACTTTCACACTATTCACTAAAAACGCCCGAGACAAAACAAAGGACAAGTATGACAATCGTGTTTACCGCTCTATTTCTACCAGTAGCATGGCGGCGTAAACATGCGCAGACTGGTTTCAATTTTGGACAGCACACCAGCGCTCTGTGTGAGTCTAGTATACTATTATAATGTCTTTGACACACACACACTATTCGACTCCACACTCCAACACCTTCCAACAATAAAACACGCCCTCCTAACAGGCAGAGAAGTTCGAGATGACGTCGCGATCTAGTAGGCTCTGATGATGGTGCGTGAAGCACTGAAACAGCTGTCAGCCTGACAAATATTACATATTTAACACGAGTAAGTCCACTTGTTCATCAATTAATTATGAAGCTTACATTTGTAAAGTTTCTTTCAACCCATAAGCAGTGTTGACTAGATCAGACGCTATGGACAGTACTCTATAACAGAGTCGCCAGTATGAAAGGATAATTCCAAGCCTTTGGCGTGAGACGAAGTGGATAGCTCAGTGGTAGAGCGCCTGACTGGAGAACAGAAAGTCGCAGGTTCGATTCCCTCTCGAGGTTGTGTAATTTTTCTTTCATACCTTGGCATGATTGTGACTATAATAGTATTTAAATTCATTAATATGTCACATCAACGGATGTGTATACGTCACCAAACATCGTAACATGAAGATTACATTTGTAAAGTTTCTTTCAACCCATAAGCAGTGTTGACTAGATCAGACGCTATGGACAGTACTCTATAACAGAGTTGGCAGTATGAAAGGATAATTCCAAGGCTTTGGCGTGAGACGAACTGGATAGCTCAGTGGTAGAGCGCCTGACTGGAGAATAGGAAGTCGCAGGTTCGATTCCCGCTCGAGGTTGTGTAATTTTTCTTTCATACCATGGCATGATTGTGACTATAATAGTATTTAAATTCATTAATATGTCACATCAACGGACGTGTATACGTCACCAAACATCGTAACATGAAGATTACATTTGTAAAGTTTCTTTCAACCCATAAGCAGTGCTGACTAGATCAGACGCTATGGACAGTACTCTATATAACAGAGTCGCCAGTATGAAAGGATAATTCCAAGCCTTTGGCGTGAGACGAACTGGATAGCTCAGTGGTAGAGCGCCTGACTGGAGAACAGGAAGTCGCAGGTTCGATTCCCGCTCGAGGTTGTGTAATTTTTCTTTCATACCTTGGCATGATTGTGACTATAATAGTATTTAAATTCATTAATATGTCACATCAACGGACGTGTATACGTCACCAAACATCGTAACATGATGATTACATTTGTAAAGTTTCTTTCAACCCATAAGCAGTGTTGACTAGATCAGACGCTATGGACAGTACTCCATAACAGAGTTGGCAGTATGAAAGGATAATTCCAAGGCTTTGGCGTGAGACGAACTGGATAGTTCAGTGGTAGAGCGCCTGACTGGAGAATAGGAAGTCGCACGTTCGATTCCCGCTCGAGGTTGTGTAATTTTTCTTTCATACCATGGCATGATTGTGACTATAATAGTATTTAAACTCATTAATATGTCACATCAACGGACGTGTATACGTCACCAAACATCGTAACATGAAGATTACATGTGTAAAGTTTCTTTCAACCCATAAGCAGTGCTGACTAGATCAGACGCTATGGACAGTACTCTATAACAGAGTCGCCAGTATGAAAGGATAATTCCAAGCGTTTGGCGTGAGATGAACTGGATAGCTCAGTGGTAGAGCGCCTGACCGGAGAACAGTAAGTCGCAGGATCGATTCCCGCTCGAGGTTGTGTAATTTTTCTTTCATGCCATGGCATGATTGTGACTATAATAGTATTTAAATTCATTCATTTTCATTTGTCGGGCTGAGTCAACAAACAAAACTTTCCATATTGGTCCCCAGAAAACCCTCAAGAAAAGCATCAGTGACCTCTTCACAGCGAGAGTGTTACTGTTTGGTGTCCTGTTGCCAGTGGCGTATACTGGTTTAAGGGTCTGGCTACCACTGACCCTATTATTACACAAAATATATTTTAAAAACCCTATAATAAAATTCCTTACCTATTTATATGTGAATTCCAGACGTCTTGATTGGGACGAAAATACTTTGATGACTTCGTCATTGAAATTACAGTTGGGCCGCTTGCGAAGTTTCTGTAGAAATGACTTTTCAATTGACATCAGTGCCAAGCCGGATAAACGTTCTTGTGTATGAGTTGATCTACAGTAGGATTTTATTCTCTTCAACGCAGAAAATGTTCTTTCTACCAATGCTGACGTAGCTGGTATTGTCACAATTAATGTTGCCAATTTAAGGACTTCAGGAATAACTTGGTTCAGCTGGTTTTCATATATGGCAGATAATATTTCATGGATAGGTATGTTCGAAAAATCAAAGACTTCTGCTGAATATATTACACTTAATTCATTTTTCAAACGTACTTGATCAAAGTGACTGTTATAGGACTGAAATAATTTGTTTAGTGCCTCATTCGGGAAGTTTTCTCTATAAGCAGAAAATTTTTAAGAATCTGGAAGATGTGTGAACTGAAGCTTTCCATAATCAGAAAATCTGTCAGTAATTTCCATGTGCATACGATCTAGTATGCTGTAGTGCAGCTGCCTGTATTTCAATTCATCATCTCCTTGTCTTCGCTTTGATGGTGGTTCCATTGTATTGTCTGAAGAATTTTCATTTTCCATATTACTCCATATGGACGGAAACCCACTACGTCTGAACTCGGATATAGTATGTTTTAACTTTGATACCTCTTGCAAGCAGTATGCTATGTCTAGACTTTTTGTCTGAAGAAGATTGTAGAGCACATCTGTATGTGCGAACACTCTAGCATAGACTTCAAGAAGAAATATATTCTGAAACTATGTGAAAAAATACAAATATCCTTGAGCCTGCACAATTACATCATCATCCCAGTTTTCTTCAGAGTCATCACAAATGATATTTTGAAAGAAAGCAGTCAGTTGTTCTCTGTATTCCTTTACTGTATTTACAAGCCGAGATGTAAAATTCCATCTAGTTGGTGCTACTTTTGGGAGTTTCTTTTTCATAAATTCCTTGAGTTTTTCTGATCTTTTAGGAGATGATGAGAAAAATGCAGCTAAACCCGACAGTGTTTTGAAAAAAATGCGGCATTCTGGAATGGAACTTTTGTTTTTAAGCCATTAATATTTCCCGCCATAACTGAAGCACCATCGTATGTCTGTGCAATTAACTTATTGCCGACATTGTATTCTCCTATAACACCTTCCACATGCTGCAGTTTTGCCCGAACTGACATTTGTGAATCCTATAAACCGTTCTTGAACATTGGCAGTACTGTCGACGTATCTTAAAACAGTGGACAATTGACTCTGATTAGAGCAGTCACTTGTTTCATCAACAACAATGGCCACAAAAGGTGCTTCTTCTATTTCAGATTTTATGTTCTTTATCATAACCCCACTTATAGCAAATATTAAGTCATTCTGAATTGCGGGAGAAGTACCACGGAATACTGTTGAACTCTCAAGATGATTGGCCAGTAAATGGTCAAATTCACTTAAGGAACTTAAATATTCAATATAATTTCCTCTATTGTCTGATTCCACACTCTCATTATGACCCCGAAAAGCCAATTCTTGTTTTCCTAGAAAGCAGACTGCGTTAATAAGACGCAGTAAAATCTCCCGATTTTTTTTTTTTGCACAAGAGCATTGTGTTGGTTGATGTGTAGAACTTTTTGCTTATCTAGCTGTAAATCAATTCTTGTCTTCCCAAAGTTTGCAAAGTTCATGCTACTACAAATATGAGCTTTTGATTTGTCGTGTTTTAGGATTGCCGTTCGAAGGGAGTTCATATTAGAAAACCCCTCTTTTGACCACACATTAGTTTCGCGGCTAAATAACAAACATGGCCAGCAAAATAGTTTAGACAGTTTAGAAGTACCACTCAACCAATTCTACTTACCATATGATGTTGAAGTGAAATGGCGTGTGTACTCACGCTGTTTTTCTTTTACGTCCATGGACAAATTTAACTCAGAGTTGGTTTTTCCATTTTCACAATTTCAACTTTCTCGTTGTATGTACGACGGTTAAAAGGCACTTTTAATAAACCTTCTATTACACAGTCATTTTCAACACAAACCTCTCCAGAAACTTGTTCTGCCATATTTTTCACAATATCACTTAATTGGAAATTAAAAACTTAATAATTCACAATTAATATAACTCTTAGACACTCGAACAAATCACAAATTTAAAATACTGCACTGCAAGAACACAATCACATTAATGAGCTAGCGTACTAAGCATATTGTTGCTTCGCGCCTTCCAAGAAACCGATCACGAGAGCAGCAACTCACCCTCCTACAGTGCACGATGGAAACAGGAGGGAGCGGGGGGACGGGGAGTTGTGCGACGTGAGCAGAACGGTCACAGGCTACCCTTCGTAGCAGCGGTTTCTCCAGTGATGCCGCCTTGACAACTTGTTTCTTTTCGAGAGCAGAGAGCGCATATAAATCTAACAATTACTTTAATTTTAATTACTGTGGTAAAACTAATACGGTAATACAAAATTATTACATTATGTTATATCATAAACTTTTTCTTTTGTAATTTCCTTGGGCTACCGCCGGTAGCCCCGGTAGTCCGCAAAATACGCCCCTGCCTGTTGCACAATTTGGTATAATAGAGCTATACTTTTCGAGGAAGTAGGACGCACAGTCACTGTTTGATGAATGTATAGCTCGTGAGGGCAAACATTTGAACAATATTATCCTTAAAACAAAGTGATGTCAAAATGGCAAACATTCTTCTGTAAGATAGTAAAATAAAATTTTGAACAGGGTCTATGTTGCTCTTGTTATTTATGTTCCAATGGGGGATATCATTCTGCTGGACCCTGTATAAATTATTATTTTCAGACGAGTAAGAGGAAAGTATGCTGAAATTTTTCTCTCTCCCCCTCTCCCTCCCACCCTCCCCTCTCCCCGTCTTCCCCCTTCCCTACCTCCCCTCTCTCCTTCTCCCCCTCCCCTCCCCCCCCTCTCTTTTTATGCTGATACTGAAAATTAAATTCAGGTTTTACCCAAGAATAATAAGAAATGATAAAGTACACGTTTTTGGTCAATTTTATAACATTGTTCATTAAAATTGATAAAACACATTAAAATTGAAGAAAATATATAACAGTTGTATGAGCTCTATGTCTGTGGAGCTTCTTTATTTATCATACATTTTTCGGGGATTGCATCCCCATCATCAGTGATGTCAAGACAGAGCGATTCCGGATGTTTGATCTGTACTCCTGCATGACAATATGTGAATAAGAAGCTTAAGGAAAGAATTGTTTTGTGTACAAAAAAGAAGTAAGACATCGCAACATCGTAAATGGCAAGTGATGAAACTCTGAAACATGAAATCTTGTTTGAATATGAGTTTTATGATATATTACGTTTCATTTCAAACACTTTTATATCTCTCCTCAAGAGTCATAATGAAAGATTAATGGTGAGAAGCAAAAGAAACAGTGTGATCAAAATCTTGAAGCATTTAAAGTAACAATTAATTTTCCCAGGGGCGTATTTTGCGGGCTACCGGGGCTACCGGCGGTAGCCCAAGGAAATTACAAAAGAAAAAGTTTATAATATAACATAATGTAATAATTTTGTATTATTAGTTTTACCATAGTAATTAAAATTAAAGTAATTGTTAGATATATTTTGTGTAATAATAGGGTCAGCGGTAGCCCAAACCCTTTAACCAGTATACACCACTGAATTTTCCTTCCCCTAAAACATACAACTTTTTAGAGAAGAATTTAATATATGTCTTCCTCATCCGGGACCTTATACAATTGGTACAGTACCGGTACCGTAAATGAAGTTGATCGTACAGATAAATGAGATATTGATATCCTCAGCATAATATGAATAAAAATGTTAATATTACGAATAATTGTGTTTTTCTGTGTTTATTATGTTATGCTCTATAGTTAGATCCTTAGAAATCATCCAGTTTCTTAATAAAAATATAGCAGTTGACCTAACCAAGGACCAACAGGTTAATAATACTAAAAGGGTAAGTAGTTTACACAATTTCGTGATGAAAAACGTGGATTAATGAAACTGAACTTTTGCTTGTTTTCTTTGAGAAGTTAAATTTTGATTGCTACCCCATTACCATGAAAAGAAAAAGATTTATTTATTGTACTATATACACTTTTAACGTTTTACGCTTTGAACAATGAAGGATAACATTTCGAATCTAGTTAGCCAGGTAATTTTCTAAAAAGATTGGAAAAGATTTATGTTGCATAAAACTGAAATAAGTGTATTTGACAGATGTATTATCAAGTACTTTCTAATGGAAAAACTGAAGAATGAAGATGAAAGAAGAAAATTTGAAGCTAATTTTCAAGAGAAAGCCGCTACATTAGAATCCTCACCTGAGAACAGTAATGAGTACTGGACTCATCTAAAATTCTGTATACAGACAACAGCAGAAGAAATAATAGGATACACAGATGGTGTGAGAATTAAGAAACCTTGAGTCACAGGGAAAATGTTGGAGAAGATGGAGGAAAGGAGAAAATGGAAAAACATCAACACAGAAGAAGGTAGAAGAAACTACAGGAAACTTAACAACGAACTAAGAAGAGAAACTGATAAGGCGAAGGAAGACTGGATGAAAGAGAAGTGTAAAGAAATAAGGATCTGGAGAGAAAAGGAAGATATGAAGTAAAATGTTAGGACTTCGCAAATAAAAAAAACAAATCTATGTGGTTAATAGAGAACGAAATCAGAAATGAAATAACAGACAAACAAGGAATACTGAACAGATGGACGAAATATGTAAAAGAGTTATATGAGACAGGGAGTCGTCCAGATGACTTGAATATAGAAGACGAAAAAGGATTCTCTATTTAAAAGGAAGAAGTTGAACTAGTGCTTACAGAAATGATGAATGGGAAAGCAACAGGAGTTGATGGAATCTCCATTGAATTAGTGAAATGCTTGGGTGAAGACAAGAAGAAAATTATATCATGATGCAATGAAATATATGAGAAAGGCGAATAGCCTGAAGATTTTATGGAGACAGTGTTGCTTCCAATACCGAAGCAAAATAATGTCAAGAAATGTAACGAGTTCAGGACTATTAGCCTAATATCACATTTGGTGAAGATTCTTCTGTGAATACTGAATCGACGTTTATATTCTTAGAAGGAAGAAGAACAGTTTGACTTCAGGAAGGGAAAAGATACAAGAGATGCAATTGGACTGCTATGAACAATCGGCGAAAGATACCTCGAGAAGAATAAGAAGTGTATATAGTATTTGTGGATATAGAAAATGCATTTGACAGAGTGAATTGGAATAAACTGATGGAGATTCTAAAGAAAATTGGCGTGGATTGGAAAGAGAAGAGACTCTTCAGTAACCTTTATATGAAACGAGTCAAAGTCAGGATAGGAGAAGAAATTTCAGAAGGAAGTGAAATAGGAAGAGGAGTACGACAAAGATGCCCTTTATCACCTATCCTGTTCAACATCTACTTGGAGGATTTAATGAACTGTTTTATAACATGGGAGCAGTGATAGTAGGAGGAAGAAGAATAAAGTGTATAAGATTTGCTGGTTATATGGCGTTAGCAGAATAGGAGAGGATACTAAGGGATATGCTACTGGAACTAAATGACAGTTGTGAACAGTATGGAATGAAGATAAATGCCAACAAGACGACCATGATCATAGGAAGAAAAGTAAATACGGTAAACTTACGAATTCTAAATGAGGCAGTAGAGCAAGTGGACAGCTTCAAATACTTGGGGTGTACTACAAGCAGTAAGACGAGCTGCTGCTAAGAAGTCAAAAGGAGAATAGCAATGCCAAAGGAAGTTTTTAATAGAAAAAGGAACATCTGAGAATCTCTGGACAAAGAACTAAGGAAAGAGACTAGTGAAGTGCTTTGTTTGGAGTGTAGCATTGTATGGGGCAGAAACATGGACATTACGACGAAGTGAAGAAAAGCGACTAGAAGCATTTTAAATGTGGATATGGAGAAGGATGGAGCGTGTGAAATGGACAGACAGAATAAGAAACGAAGCTGTGTTGGAAAGAGTGGATGAAGAAAGAATGATCCTGAAACTGATCAGAAAGAGGAAAAGGAATTGCCTGGGTCACTGGTTGAGAAGAAACTGCCTTCTGAAGGATGCACTGGAAGGAATGGTGAATGGAAGAAGAGTTCAGGGCAGATGAGGATATCAGATGATATCAGACGACATTAAGATATGTGGTTCATAAGAGGAGGCAAAGAGGAAGGCAGAAAATAGGAAAGACTGGAGAATGCTGGGTTTGCAGTGAAAGACCTGTCCTTGGGCAGAACACTGTGAATGAATGAACGAATGAATGAATGAATGAATGAATGAATGAATGAATGAATAATACTGGAAAGTTTACGTTAAAAGTGGCAAATGATTCACCAGTGCTGTCTATCAGCAGGGATTGTAGGCAGCGAGAATGATGTGAGGCATTGCGCAGTTAACGTGACTTGAGTTTTGTTCTTCAACAAATACGTGGAGTAAGTTTAAGAATTATTCTTATTGTTGTTGCACACAATGTCAGGGAAATGTGGAATTGCTTGTTCTGTGTTCTTCTGTAATAACTACGCTTGGCAAAAGATGCTAGATCTTTCTTCAGGTTTACAAAAGATGGAGATAGACGAGAGAGTCCTAGACAAAAGGTTTAAAATTAGAGGAACATACCGGTAGTATCTGTATAAAATGTAGACCTACACAAAATATTCAGATCACTTTAGATCATCGGACTTCAGTAACAATAATACATTTGAAAAGTCAGGGATAAATAAAAATAAGATGTATTTGGAAAAGTATACAAAAGTTTCAAATCAGCCATAGGCCTGTAATGTTTAATATTTTGCTTTAATGACAGACTGAAGGAAATAGCTATTCCTTCAGTGAATTAAGAGCTCCTTCTTCCGAAAATTTGGGCAAAATTTAAAGCACAATGAAGGAACCGCGAAGGTTCCAAAAACGCAGTTACTAAACTGCATAATTTACTTCACTTTCTTCATACAAAATATTTCTTGATAGTTTGTCCATATGAAAGACTGAAAGTCGATTTTTTCGAACCAAATACATAGCTGCGCTTTGGGATAAAAGATCAAACATATTGAATGGAGAAAAATTCTTGGTTGTAATGAAGTACATTACAATTTCAAGCTATTTAGCAAATTAATTAAATTGAAATGCCTAGATAAGCTTTATTTTAGGCCTATAGATAAAGATATTAGCCCCGCTTTAAAATTACTATGGTAAGAATTATATTATAAGTACAGATTTAGATTTTTAATAATAAGAAGGTTAACATAAGACTGCATAGAAAATCCTTTTTCTTTTGTTCGATATAAAGATGGAAACAACGTGACTTTAGGCTGCTCGAAGTTTAGAGTTATAATTAGGCAACTATGACGAATCATTTCCTAAGCCCTCCTGAAAGAAGCAACTGTGAAGTTGACATTTGTTATTTCTTACCCAAGAAAAGAGATATTGAGGCAGCTAAATTGAGTTTTTGCAGTCCTATTTGGACGAAACTGTTAATGATGGCAAAAATGTACAGCATACAAATAAAGAAAAATAAAACGTATTGCAAAAGAATGCAAGAACTTAGTTGCAGGTTGGGTATATATAGCTCAGTGAATCTCGAATCACGAAAATTGTAGAAGAAATGTTACGATGACGTAACACACTTCGCAAAAAAAAAAAAAAAAACCTACAGATTCAAAAATGGTTTTCTCTAAGAACATTTTATCTCCTATGACAAAATTGTGTTCTGATGTTTTTTCTTAATAATGTACTTTGTAAAACTAGAACTGTTGTATAAAAAGGGGCTATTTAAAATGGTAGTGCCCCTCTGTTAACATTTCCGTTTGCAGTCACTGGGCCAATATCTTCATTGATAAATATTTCAATGTGCTAATCTGTTACATGAAAAATAAAATGAACAACCATACAGCTAGGAAACGATACACTAGTAGGTGATGCATAAGAGCTGCTAAGTCATGTACAAGTAAATCATATACATTTGAAAATACGATAATTATGCCAATTCATTACAATTCGTTTATATTCCAATAATTTTGTAACTTGCTATTAATTTTAAATGTTGTGAACAAAGCGACTCCAAATTATACTATTGCTTTGCATTTTCTTATTGACATCAAATGCACACCTCTTCGCTTTTCCTCACGTAATCCAGCATGCTGCAAAGAGGCCCCATGCGTTTTTTCTTTGAAGCGAAATGTGAAGTGCTGCAGCAAGACCGTTCTTTTATTACATTTGCTTTACCTTCGCTGCAGCAACCGTGCAGCAAATCCAAACTCCACTTTATGAGTTTGCTGCATGATCCATCATGGTATAATGCGTGTTTTGGTCTTTTGCAACGTTTACCATTGAGTGATACCATGAAAATGTGATATCGATGTGAATTTTTTGCAATTAACGTGGGAATATTTTTGTTCAAGAAATATGTTTCTTTATAGTTTAAGTTGACTTATTTCATTAACAAACATTTCAAATATTCTTTGTTTTAGTCTATAACTTGCTGCAGATCTCGTCATATTGCAAACACTTAAAAATGACGGGAGGGAAATGTATATTTAACAGTGGCGGTTCCTCGGGGGAGGGAAGGGAGGAACGTCCCCCTCATATTTTTCTTCTTTTGAAAGTAAATACCAAATAAAATATGTGCCTTGAAATTCAAGGAAGATTCTATAATTTTTAAGTTCACAGCTATAAAGAAACCTCGGTTGATCGTGTTTTAAACGATGCGCGCTCATGTGCTGCTAGAAAACTGTGAGAAAGATGCGAGATTGTTTGTGTGGAAGAAAGTCAATCCATTCCTCCTTTACTGCAGTTAACACACATAGACAACAGCGCACTAGCGGCCAGAGAAAGAAGCAGAGTTTTAAAGTGAGTAAATGAACGAAGAGGGAGGAGATCCTCCTCTGAATCAGCGCATGAGCGGGAAATAGTAACCGACTGGTCGTGCAGCAAGATCGCTACCACTGTCATCTAACGATCTTGCATTCAACCAGATTATAACACATCTAGGAGGAGGCACAATAAAAACAGTTTTAACGCAACGCTATGAAAGACACCATATAAACTTTTTTTTAATTATAAATAAAAAATATTATTCATTGCACTTTGTATAAGCTATTATTCATGGTTTGAAATTTTCAAGGATATTGAAAGTTAAAGTCGGGTTTATATAAAACAAAGAGGCATCAACGGACGTATATACGTCATCCAGCATCGTAAGATGAAGATTAGATTTGTAATGTTTCTTCCCACCCATAAGCAGTGCTGACTAGATCAGACGCTATGGACAGTACTCTATAACAGAGTCGCCAGTATGAAAGGTGGATTCCGAGCCTTTGGCATGAGACGAACTCGATAGCTCAGTTGGCAGAGCGCCTGACCAGAGTACAGGAAGTCGCAGGCTCGAATCCCGCTCGAGGTTGTGAAATTTTTCTTTCATACCACGGCATGATTGTGACTATAATAGTATTTAAATTCATTAAAGATGAAGTAGTTCTAAGTTAATATCGCAGATCTTTTCGGCCCCTGAAATTCACTTCCATTCATTGTGTACTAGACTGGGCAACAGCCAAGTTGTCAGTTTTGTACAAATATATTTGAAATTGAAAGTAGTACTCCAAACTACATTATTTTTAACATAAAGAATTAATTGGCCACCGGCAACTTTGAACATTAATGGTAGTATGACTTTACAAGAACTGATATTCTTCAAAAGCATGTGATACTGAACTTTTAAAATGTGCATGTGGCAACACAGACCACGTGGGTGGGTGCAGTGTTCTCGCTTTCCTCAGATTATTTTTCATTCCCATTTCCGCGGTTCTGATTACGTGTTAGTAGCTATAGTCTCTTCCAACACGTGTGATGCTGTAGTTTGCTCGAAAAATGCTGCGAGGTGAATTTCCTTGTAATTGTTAATTTGTGCAATTATTCAACAATGAATGGAAGTGAAAACATATATTTTGGAAAAATTTAGGAAACTCTGTTTACAAGAACAGATTATTGCGATACAGAAGGGAAGACAACCCCAACACTACCTGGGCTCACATGTATGCATGTTGGCTAATTTGTAGCATGTTTCATTCAAGAAGGTGTCATTTCGTCCTGTTACCTTCTTTCCTCCTCTTAAGTAATATGCAGGAGCCGCCACTGATATTTAATAACACAATTTGGACACGTAAATTTGTTTTATTTTAATCCCCCATTTTTATATATCATATTTTGAACTTTCCTTCAACTAAATAATATGAAAATAGTTGGAGTATCCTAAGGTTCTAAGTAACTTAAAACATAATTATTTGTACTGTAAGTTACGGTCAGTCAGTCTCGATAAACATACAAAAACTTTTCCACACAGCACAATAAATGACAGATTAAAATTTCCTTTGAGATTATACGTTATCACTAGATTACTAACAAAAACGTATTACAAAACTTTTTTCTAAAATTATTTCATTCTCCGCTCCAGCACCGTGACTGACTGACATGTCGTGCTTTCGGTTATGCTGTTCTTTCTCACCGCATACACAGTTGCTTGGGAGACCTTGGTATACTTACATGAACTGTGTTAAGTGGAGCAATATATGGGGAAATCCGTGGCAGGAAGCGAACGTGAATATAAACTTTGACTAAAGAAACAAGGATGGTATAAATGGCAAGAAAAGAAACACTTTGAAAAGAGTTCACGGAAAAGAACAGGCAGTTATTGTGAACATACATAACAGTCATGGGTATTATGGGAAACAAACTGTGACCAGCGTCACCATATTGTAATAACTAAGACGATTATTGGCGGATTGCTAGGAACGCGCCTGGATAATGTAATACTCTCGGAAGTTTTTTATTTCACTTGACAGATTAATTTGCAGCGTTTTAATCATGCACATTTTTATTGTTTCTCCGTCACTAAACTGTTTTAGATTACGGGCGAGTTCGGAAGAAATTGAACAATAACTAATAATGTTCGATCATGTTGTCTACATTTTTGTTCTCTTGAATATTATTTATTATTGCGTTTCTTAAGGCCATTTAATAGATTTGCACATTCAGGGAATAAAAATAAACATATTTAGTATTCTGCACAAATTTCATGTTGGTAAATTTCCTTCGAAAATAGTAGACTGAGTACTGGTACATACAACATTTTAATTTATCGTACTTTTTAATTGACCATGTTCTTTATCATTATCACGTAAGGAATAATGTTGTATATTAAATTTATTAGTGTCCATTAGGCATTTTGAACATAACATAAAATATACAGTGTGTTCTTCCCTTCTAAACAGCAAAAGAACTCTTCTTCCATTACAATAACATCATAGCCGTTTTTATCTCGTACACACTGATTTGATAAGCAACGATTCCACCACTGTTTATTAAGAATTATAATTAATGAATATAATCTGTCAACGATTCCACCACTGTTTATTAAGAATTATAATTAATGAATATAATCTGTCCACATCTAAGAGTTGGTAAACAAGGGTTCGGAAGGAAAGGGGAGTAGTAATTGATGTCACACAGCACGATAAGCGCTGTCAATGTCGGTTCGACACCAGTCCTCAAAATTACACACCAATGTCTACGGCTGCTGACAGTATTTAACTACACAGAAATAGTTATGTTATGAAGTATATAATATCTGCGATGTTTTGTGTCATTTAAGGTGCATGTTAGGCAAGGTAAGTTGCGTATTTCGGAAAAGATATTATTAATTTAAATGTATGTTACCGGTACCAAGTCTGGACTTGAAACTAACAGACTCGGGTTGAAATTCTGGTTGGGACAAGTTACCTGATTCCGGGGTTTTCTCTCAACCCATTAAGAACAACTGCTGGATAACTTTAGCGCTGGACTCTGTGTTCATGTCGCCTTCATCTAACTCAGATGCAAGATAATCATAGCAGTTCATAAAGCACAGTAAAATAACCAATTATAAAAAAAATGTATGTTACTATTTATTAAGTTTTATGCTATTTTGTACTACTTGCGGTTCCGTAATATGTAATTTAAAACAAAATTCAGATATGTCAGTCAGTCACAGAAAGAGGTCAGCCAGTTACACAGTACTTTTTCAGTCGTAACTATTACTATAATAGTCAAGGTTCAAAGATCGTTTTTTTATTTAAACAGAAGATCAAACATCTCTCCAAACAATATTTTGAAAAAAAAAAAACTGTATTAGAGATGATATTTAAGGGAATTTGAGGAAAACCTTGAAGATAGAGCTGACATTTGTGTCAGAAACACACACTTTGAAAGTAAATAAATAGTATATTTTTGCTTAACTGTACACTTTCCTTCATCAAATCATGAAGTGACACATTTTAATTTCAACCTATTAAACAATTTAGGCAGACATTTTGCTGTCAAAATGTACTGTAAATGTCAGTCTCACGCGGAATTGCTCTATTGTTAAAATCGTCTAATCAAAATTCCGGGCTTAAAATATGTTGTCATGTAAACAAAAGCACGTATATGAGTAAGATGCCATTGGCTGATGGAACCTTACAACTTTTATGCTACTTGGCGTAGGTGAAAATGTAGTTCGCTGTGTATTTCGCAAAATCAATATATCATTTCAATAGAATCATAACAATCATTTTCTAAAACAATTTGAAACATTGTTTAGTTATATAATTATGAAAACATGCCATAAATTCATAATTATTTATCATATTATAATTATGGCATATAGCACATGCGCAGAAAATGCTATGGAAGAAAGGAGAAATTTAAATTTCAGTTTTGCAAGATGGCTGCTCGCATAGAATATGTTAAGCATCGAAAAGCCAAACCGTTGAGAAGTGGCGAAAAGTACATTGTTCTAAATATGTTCAGTAAATTCTGTGATAAGTATCCAACATTAAGTATTCAGGATATAGTGAATTTCAAGGCAGAGTTTACTGGTGCTTCTTCACCAAGCATTAACTCTGCGCGTAGCGAAGTGATAAATAAAGGGCATTTATCTACACCGGGTAAAACGCGTATATGCAAAAAATCTGTGACAGTAGTGCATTGTGACGAGTTTGTAAGAAGTGCAATGCGTCGTAAAGTGCATCACTCTTTTAAATGAACGAGCCACCTCTACAATAAATAAAGTAATGACTTTTATAATAGTGGTCCCTACTTGCCGAACTTCAAGAAGACAAGTCTTCACAATATTCTGCGGGAGATCGGGTTTGAGTTTGTACAGAGAAACAGAAAGAGCATTTTTGTTGCCCGCGAAGATATAATATTGTGGCGTAGAAAGTATTTGAGGAAAATACGAGCATATACTTATAAGCGAGAGGGACGTAAGTTATATTTTCTTGACGAGACGTTGGTCGACGAAGCCATGCTGTTTCTGAAGTGTGGGTGGATTCTGCCATAAAAACAAAAAGCAGGCATTTTTGTCAGGGCTGACTAACGGGTTGAATAATCCAACTGGGAAAGGTAGGCGTCTCATTTTACTTCACATAGGAAAATGAAGATGGTTTTGTGGAGGGTGGGGAGTTCATTATGGAATCAAAGAAAACCGTGGACTATCATGAAGAGATGACCGGCGACGTCTTCATAAATTCGTTTAAAGGAATTTTGTCTTCGCTTGCACCTAACAGTGTAATTATTATGAACACTGCGTCGTACCATAGTGTAAAGTTGGATCGCGTTCCCACTAAGCAGTGACTGAAGAAAGATATGATCGAGTGAATGGATGCGAAAAGAACAGGATATAGCACGGACATGGTGAAGGACGAACTGATAGAACAGACAAAAATAGCTACCTAACGTTAACAAGAAGTTCGACAAATATGTTGTGGATTCTATGGCAAAACAAGCAGGTCATACAGTGTTAATACTCCCTCCTTATCACTGTGTATTAAATCCCATAGAAAGTGTTTAGAGCAAAGTGAAAGAGTATATTGCCCTAAATAATAAATTTTTTTAAACTTAAAGACAGGACCTTACTAAACGAATAAAGTTGGTATTATCGCCGCGGCCTCATACTTAACATGCCGGCATCATACAATAACGTGCGGTGTGCTTTTAAAACAATTTTTCCCACCGATTGTTGTTCTATAGGTTTCACTCTAGCGTCACGTTGTCACGTCTACTTCCTCGATAAGAATAAGCACTAGTTTGTTATATTGTTAAATGGCTATTATTATTATTATTATTATTATTATTATTATTATTATTATTATTATTATTTCATATACGAGTATGTTGACATTCTTAACTCTTAATAATAATTCTTATTCACATATCTTAATGTTCGTCCTCAGCATAAAACATGGCAACCTCGGTTTTAGTCCACGTGGATTACACAAGTAGGTATCATTTTATAATGGAAGCAGCTTATTGGTTGTAACATTGAAATTGAGGTGAGTGATTGGAGCGGCGACACACGAAATTGAAAACAATAATAGGCCTACAATTAAATTTCAAAGACATGCCGTATGTTACGCACGAGGCCGCTCAAAGACCTGCTGAATGTTAAGCATGAGAACGCGGCGATAATAACACCTGATATGTGGCGGTCGTTCATACGCCATGTGGGAGAGGAGGAGAAATTCTGGAAATCGGACGGCCTGTGCGACACCTTTGTTGACCGGTTCGTTATCAACCCAGCTGAGTGCAGCAGCAGCGGCGGCTGAAGAGGAAGAGATGAGTTTCCTGGAAGGAGTCCGCTCTTTGTCTGATTCTGATTAGGGAGGTAATTAAAATAGTTATTTTATGTCTTTCATTCATATTAGTAGGCCTCTGATGCTCTTACCAGGCCTGTTCATGACATTGGATCTGGATTGCATTCATATTTACTTTAGTCGTAATTTTTCCGATTTTCTCATAAGAACGTGACCTCTACCGAGCGGTGACAGTTATATACAGTTAAAAGTGACAGCCACATGGCGGGTAAAGTAATGCCGCAATTCTGTACAATCACAGCAGCTGACAGCTCGCGGATGGATACTTTTTGCAGCTCTTGTTACAGTACAGCCGTTGCTTACGCTATAGCGTAGGCAACGGTACAACATAATAATAATAATAATAATAATAATAATAATAATAATAATAATAATAATAATAATAATATTTATTTGTCAGAAACCGTGTACAAGGCCTGGATATGACATCGTCAGGTTCGATAATACACACGCACACATACACTCACACATGCACAAACAAACTTAGCACAAATAAATAAATAAAGACAAGTAAACAAATAATTATAAGCAAATAAACATACATAAATAAACGAACACTGAGAAATAAACGAAACAAACACTGTGAGATATGCAGAGTATGCTGTAGGTTAACACATTTATATAAGGACAAAAGGTATAATTAAAGTACAAAGAGACAAATTAAAATATAAAGAAAGGGTTACATTTCTAAAATACAATATTTACATCACACTCCATGAATTCATTCACTGAATAAAAAGGTCTGTTCATCAACCATCTATGTATGCAGGACTTAAACCTATTTATTGGTAACTTTCTCGCCTCCAATGGTAACTTATTAAATATATTTATGCCATTAAAAAAGCAGGTATTTGAGCTCACACTCAATCTGCACCTTGTGTAATCTAATTTATCTTTATTTCTAGTGTTGAAGGAATGTAGGGGAGAGTCGGGTAGTATCGGACAGTGCGTTTCTTTCATCTACCACCATATGGTAGTACCAGAATGACATGGTTACGTTTCTCTATGCGACATCACAGAAACGTAACCATGTCAATCAGGTACTATCATCGTGTGATAGATGAAAGAAACTCACTGTCCGATATTACCCGATGTCCGATACTACCCGACTCTCCCCTATATCTGATCTGGTCTGATAAAGATCTATGTTGGATCTAAGGAATATCAAGGTTCTGTAAATGAATAGATTGTAAACTGTCATTACCTTTAACTCTGGAAATAGTGGTCTACATGATTCCTTGGTATTTTTATTGAATATTACCCTCAGTGCTCTTTTTTTGTAGTAATAAGATGCTATTGACTCCTGTTGCACTTCCCCATATATGAATAACATAGTTAATGTGAGATTCAAACAGTGCAAAATATACCTGTCTGAGAGTTTCTGTTGAAACCAATGACCTTAACTTCCTAAAACAAAAATTACCCTCGACAATTTAGTACATATACTTTCTATGTGTTTGTGCCATCCTAATTTTGGATCCAAATAAAAACCTAACAGTTTAACATAAGATATTTCATTATCTAGTGTGTTGGGGAGGCCTAAGATTAGTTTCTGGGTTTTTTCTTCATTAAGCATTAACTTGTTTGAGTGAAACCATTGCTTAGCTATGTTAAGATTATTCATCTGTGACAACGTTAACTGGTTAAGATCTGAGTGAGATGTTATTAAGGTGGTATCATCTGCATACATGATTAGATCTTGAGGCAGACTGTGTGGTAAATCATTTATTAATACAAGAAAGAGAAAAGGGCCTAATATGCTGCCTTGAGGAACTCCATTAGTAACAAGTCTCACATCAAAGAGCTTATTTCATATATTAACAATTTGTTTTCTATTTTTTAAATAAGATCTAATAAGGTTTAAACTTTCTCCTCTAATACCATAGTGTTGTAACTTTGCTATTAAAAGGTCGTGGGATATGCAATCAAATGCTTTAGTGAGATCACACAGTGTTAAAGAGACACATTTTTTGTTTTCAAATGCTGTAATGATTTCTTTGACCAGGTATTCCAGGGCTAATATTGTAGATATATTCTTTTGAAAACCGAACTACCTAGGTGAGATAAGTTGGTGTTGGACGAACCATTCATTCATTTGCTTGTAGAGGAGAGATTCAATAATTTTTGAGAAACTTGGGACAAGGCTATTAGGTCTGTAGCTGGACACTGCGTTTATATCACCTCGTTTGTATATGGGTATTACTTTAGAAAGTTTCAAGCAATCTGGAAAGGACTTTTCATGGATGCACATATTGATTAAAAGAGTTAATGGTATGACAATTAAATTCACTATTTTTTTAATGAAGAAGTTAGAGAAGCCGAAAATATCAGAGCTATGAGAGGAAGAGAGTTCAGCAACTGCTTTCATAACTTCATCTTCTGTCACACTACGCCAAGTAAATTCTCCTTCAGGAGCAGTGCTAATATAATGCTGAGGTATAGGCACCGTGCAAGCTCCTCTGGTGGCGACTGTTGTTACTAACTACAGGACAGCAGTGATAGAGTCGTGCTTGAAGCGTATGAATATACTTAACATCTCAGGTTAAATGATTAGAAATATGGATGATCCTAAAAAGCGGAAAGGTAAGCAAATTGCTGTGTTCTTGAGTGTAGTACTGCTTATAGGAACACACCAACCGATATTGGTTTTATTCATTTCCAAAACAGAAACTGAAGCGGAACGACGCTATTTGTGGATCCATGTAGTACGCAGACGAAAATAAATAAGGCTACACTGCTTGTATTCATAGTATTATTATATACTAGGCCTAATAAAAAAATTAAATATATATAATGTTATGTTTATAAATAACCATTAAGTTAACAACGACAGGAATTTATAATTAATATTTCAAAAAGTACTTACATGTTGACATCCACAGTAGCTACTGTAACTTTAGGTTTTGGCTAGCAGAGAAAGTATTCAAGAAGTGAAACAGCCACCCAACGTGGATCAGATGGTGGCTTTCAAATCTAAATGCTACCGTGGCAGATCGAGTGACACATTCATAACAACTTATTGCGGATTATTGACTTTATTAGGAGGTGGTGATGAAGTCAGGTTTTCCCGGAATAAAAACAAACCTCTCCGATAAAGGGATCATTGTTGTTACTCCACCGTATCTGCGTGATGGTAAATTAACAGCTGAAGAAGTCGAAACTACTTACAGCGTTGCCAGTGTTCGAATTCATGTTGAAAGATGCATTCAGCGAATTAAAATATACAGTATAATATTTTACACGAACTATCAATTGAACTGCTTCCGCATGTTGATCTTGTTGTTGTTTAGTCAACTGTCCAAAGAGAAGTCTGAACCTCACAAATGATACCAACAAGGCACCTCTTATGAGGCAATTAGGCCAGAATATCATGGGGTAGGGTGGCCAGTTCCTTTTCCCTTTTATTGCATATATCGCCGACTAGCTACATATTACATTAGTCAGACTTCAGATGTATACAAACAATATTGTTCTTCCTCTGATACACATCGTCAAGTGAGATGTACAGCCTGATAACAGATGTACATATCAGCCAGAACCTCAATCAGAGGTAGTATGTTGATGATATTGTTCATATGTATTGTGTTTTAGCGAATTTGCAGTCGCACTATTATTCAGGAAGTGTAATTAAGACTACTTTTAGAATTAAATCACATTAAAATACATAATTTATAGAGACATTATACACATAAATATTGCACGCGTCATGACATCAAATATGAGGTATATCAATGTTTTCGTAATATGACTGTTCACCCTCATTCAATGGTCTGAAATCTGATTTAAATGCCAAACAAATACACTTATATTTCAGTAACTTTGTAGGTACATTTTTACACTCCTCTAGCAGTACTGAGCTTTTCGCTGAGTCTATACAGCGTCGTAAAATAACCCAATAAACAAAAATTCACAGAGTCTATTAAATAATTAAAGACTGGAGATTGGTGGGTTTGCAGTGGAAGACCTGCTATTCGCAAGAACACTATGAATTAATGAACACATTCTTACTAATATTACAACTTTTTATCGGCAGAAAGCCGCATGTAACTTCTATATCACACATGACTAGTGAATGACTGCGAGCCTGTAGTTAATTAGGAATTGTGACACTGCGCGGCGCTACCAGTACGATTTTGCGACCCATGCAGGGTGCCTATATCACCAACAAATTTGTCAGCAATGTCCTCAATTGATTTAATACACAATTCATTAAATGCATAAGGATCTATTTGGACATTTTTTGTGTTGTTGGTCATGTTAGTTTCTTGCTTAACGATTTTCCATGCTGATTTACATTTATTGCCAGAGGAGTTAATATAATTATCATACATGCTTCTTTTCGCCTCATTTATTTTCCTTTTATATTCTTTTTTTTTTTTAAATTGAGTATTGTCTCTTTGCCTCCTCAGCTTTAGTGCACATATAGGCTGTATGGTGGGCAAGTACAGAGTTCTTTAAAGCTTTGAGTTCTTTTGTGTACCTTTTTGAATTAGATAGACTTGCATCAACTTTTTTTCTGTGTTGTAATGGGAAACAGGTTTCAAAGCAATTTAGAAGGTGATTTTAAAAATTCAGAAATGATATGTCAACCTCTGTGCAAATGATTAATGGGTTCCAATCTATTGAACTTACCATATCACAAAATTTAACAAAATTGCTGTCACTAAAGTTACGTACTAGTACGTATTCATTCTTGTCATGGAATAAGTGTTTTTCTACCTTTAACATGCATTATAAGGCCAGAGTGATCAGAGAAACAAAAGTTGTGGGGGTTTACTTCACAGTACATTTGTGGGATATCAGTAAAAAAGTAATCAAGACATGCTTCATATCTAGTTGGGCTAAGGCTAGTGGGATACAAATTATAGGATCTAAGCAAGTTTGAGAAGTATCCTGCTTCATTACTCGATTGAGTAAGATCAATATTTAAATCTGTACTGATAATTATTTTAGTATTACATTTACTAATAGCAGCTAGGATTGCATCAAAGTTTTTAAAGAATAATGGAATATCTCCATTTGGTGAACGGTAAAGTGATACTAGAGTAATATTGTGGTCACTTAATGTGATCGCACAGACCTCACATATTTTATCAATACAGTAAGCCTCTAGATTTATTGCTTTGAATTTCAGATCCTTTTTTATGAAAATACATACACCACCGTTTTTTAATCCTGTGCGACAATATGCACTCCCTAATTGAAATTTGATAGGAATATGAAGTGAGATTTCTGTTGCAGTTAACCAATGCTCATTAATACAAATTAGATCCGGATTTTCACTTGTATTTATCAGTTCCATGGTGGGTGCCTTTTTTTTACCTTGGGGATTTAGTGAAGTGAATTTTAATGGCAGGCAGAGTAACTATCTCATGCCCCCATGTTTTAGATTGCTACCAGTGCACTTCATTAGAACCAGGTACCCAGCTTCGAAGCCGTTAGCCCTGTGAACTTACAATATATTTATGTTCCCCTATTATCATAATACAGGGTTGTTATCTAAGAAATTAGCAATTTCTTTGTGATAGTAGAAGAGAAAGAGTGGGGGAAGGGAAGTGGAGTGGTCCGTGGCCCGTTTCTTTTAGGGCTCATCCCGAAATTTGTCTTATTACTCAAGGGAAACCACGGAAAAACCTTGAGCAGGATGAGGTGTCGTGCTGACGACAAGCCAATTGGCTACAATGGGGTCATGAATATGTTGTGGTGGGAGGTTATTTAATCATCATTTGAAGTACTCAAACATTAAAATACATATTAATTCGTTACAAAGAATTCAAAGCATCTATGCAGCCAATAACGTGATATCCCTGGAACAGAGAAATAACATTATTAATGCATTAATTGACATGTATGTCTAAGGAGTCAAATGGTTGTTTAGAGTTCAAGTTGGTATTCGTCTTGTACGTTGTCGTTCCAAGCTAGAGGGTGGAGTACACTCTTAGGTCTTTTATGTTTATCTAATGCAGGATTGTAATTTCCAAGTGAAGAAATTAGTGGGTTTGTGCTGCTGTACGACTTGGTGTACGTGCAGAAGGCTTGATTTGAAATATGTTCTTGAATTGTCGAAATTTCTAGTTCTTCATGAATCAATCTAACAGGAGTTACTCTAGGAAGTCCTGTGATGAATCTTAAAATTTTGTTTTGGAAAACTTGTAATTTTTTACGGACTGTAATAGGTGCATGTCCCCAAGCAGGGCAAGCATATAGTATTACTGACCTAATTAATGTTTTATACAAAGTTAGAGCTGTATGTATGTTTAGATGTCTGCTTTTATTTAATATTGGATAAAGCTCCACCATTCTAGCATTGGCTAGTCTGAGATTTTGTAGTATATGTTCAGAAAAAGTGAGCCGTCTGTCTAGTGTTACTCCGAGATATTTAACTGAGGTTTTCCACTCGATTTGTGATCCATTTATAGCTAACTTCGTGTGATTTATACCCGGTCTATTGAATTTATTTCTTCTGCTAAATAAGATGGAGTGTTTTAGATATATTTAATTTGATTCTCCATCTGAGGAGCCATGGTTCAATGTCACGCAGGTGACCTTGTAGCCTGGTAATGGCGACAATTGGCTTCCACGATGCCGTGAGAAATGCCGAATCGTCAGCGTATAGTGCTAAAATACTATTATTGAAATTTTGATTAAACGGCAGGTCATTAATATAGATTTGGAAAAGTGTCGGTGCCAGAATGCTGCCCTGAAGCACACCAGCGTTAATACCTCGCGACGTGGAGTGCACGTCGTTCAGTTTAACCTGGTGCCTTATTCCGTAGACTTTGGACATTTATATGGATTAGTTTGAGCGTAAACCTGGACATAAAAAATCCTCCAAATGGGCTGGTTTCTTCGGGTTTCTACTGGAGGTGCGAGTGATCTCTGATGATTCCCCTGTTGTATGTAGCTGCGACGTCACTTGATTGTCGATCTCCACGTCAGACAACTCAGGTAGTTCTCTCCTGTCTACTGTTCCGTTGATGGCTTCGGCGTCTTCTGTCTGGTCTTCTCTGCGCATAGTCCCATTGATGACATCGTCGCCTCCTTCTAGCATTTCCCCACTTTGAGTAGTCCCCTTTGTATCATCGTCTTCTTCCGTAGAGTCTTCCGTGTCCGGTCTTGTCCTGTCTGCTGTTTCCTTGATGGCTGCGTTGTCTTCTGCCGATTCAACTCTGCACGTAGTCCCCTTGATGACATCGTCGTCTCCTTCTAACAAGTCTCCCCTGTCTGCAGTTCCCTTTACATTGTCGTCTTCTTCTGTAGAGACTTCCGTACATGGTCTTGTCCAGTCCATCACAATGGGATCCTTCGATGAACTCGCAATTATATCTAGTATTTCACTCATAATTTTTCTCCCATTAATTGTTTTCCAAGATTATTTAGATGAAGACCATGTCTAGTAAATTTATTCCTGTCCAGATTTAAGTAAATTATTCTCACATTTCTGAAGATTTCCATTCTTTTTATTAATCTGTCGTTAAATGAATTGACTTCTTCGTTAACACAGGACGAGGCCATCCGATCATATTTATGAGGGGCACTAATAAAGAGGACATTCGTGTGGCTGCACTTATTTGCTAGTGATGTCATGTTTCTAATAGCATGCGCGGCATTGTTTTTACTAATATCATTTGCACCACCCCACACTACCACAAAGTCATTTCCTGTTAAATGTTTAATGTCTGATTTTGCACTTTCTACGATGTGCTTTGTTCCGGCATTGGGTTTCACATAGCCAATCACATTGATTGGAATTTTACTGCAATGCTTTATGTTCTCTGAACAACCTCTGGCGTGACTATCACCAATAACTATAATATTGTGCTTCTTCGTTGCTGGTAGGGTTACACTTCTTTGTCCACTTCTCCCGCCATGTTGTTTTTCTTTATGGAGTATGTTGTCATTCATTTGATCGCTTTGAAGCA
This sequence comes from Periplaneta americana, assembly GCF_040183065.1. Lineage (NCBI taxonomy): Eukaryota > Metazoa > Arthropoda > Insecta > Blattodea > Blattidae > Periplaneta > Periplaneta americana. Next base: position 121,192,236 of record NC_091126.1, on the reverse strand, counting down.
CCTCATAACGAGTCACAATCACTGGGATTGGTTGAGGTGTGGCGTAATTCAAGTCATTTATATTCTTTGATTTAGTCCCATTTTTATATACTACTTTAGTCCAGACAGTCACTACCAAGGAACTTCCTTCTCTCACGGTGCTGAAATTAGGCCTACAGATTTGATCCTTCTGTTGTTGCTGTAAGGTAAAACCGTCTTCTTGCAGAATTCTAATTATTTCACTTGCTGATAGTAATTCCTGTTGCAGATTATCCACTTCATTTTCCAAACAGCAGCACTTTAAACAAGTTTCTGAATTTAGAATACCATAATTACCGTAAAAATCAGGAGCAATATATGCGTTTTCCTTGCCGGCCGCCATCTTCTTAGCCCGGTTAATAATTCCATGTCATTATCATGGAAGTCGAAACTATTTAACATGTTCGGTTCTTTTAAGTTTAAATTTATTACTGCAGTAATAGAAGTCAATATTAATTGTGCACCATTTTGCAATCAGCTGGCCGAATTGCGTTTTTTCGACCATCTTTTGGCTGGAGCAAAAGCATGAGGCGCTTTTAAAAAACGCACGGAGAGTGTATCAGCAAATCAAGCTGTTAGGCCCGATGCAGACTAGCGTCATAAAGACGCGCATCCAGTGTGTACTGAACATTGCTTACGAGATTAAAAAGAGAGGGAAAAGTTAGACCTTCTTGCAAATGCTTCATTATGAATTCAAGGAAATTAAAGATAATGCAGTACCTTAATTAGTTGCAATATCTTATTTAATAACAATATTAATAATATTAGGTGAAAAGGGTAGGCTATAGTGTGTATATGTAAGATGTCAAGTTAATTTATTTCCGGAAATTTTTGGTGTATGAACTGAAGTACAGAGCAGACAGTCTCTCAGTTTATATGTAATATGTTTTAATATCAAGAATGACAGCCTTTCATTGTAATATAATTGAGGAGTAGAAGTTTGGAAATTACGTCTATTGTCCATAAAATATTGTACGATGCATTTAATAAGCAATGGTGAGTCCTTTAAATGTCCCAAATGTCAATGTCATTTAAGTGTTCTGCTATGAATATTTAGGGCAGAACAGCGCTCCGAGCGGCGGAATTGGCATTAGGAGGGAACCACTTCAGACTCGTTTTTCAAGCGCTATGCGCCAGCTTGTGTAATCTCGTAGTCCCTATTTACACTTGCTATTTGTCGCGCAACATCAAGCGCTTTGTCTCGGCTATATGTAGCATCACCGTTTACACTTGGCAGATTTTTCGTCCACAAGTCGACGCAAGTTGTCAAGCAACGTCCTATATCAAGCGCTTTCTGTCGGCTAAATGTAGTATCACCGTTCACTCTTGGCAGATTTCTCGTCTGCTACTCGAGGCTAGTTGTTGAGCTCGAGCACTGTCATCGTGATCTAGACCAGGCCGTAATGCAGGTTGTGTGACGTCACTCGATGAGTCGGGCTTTTCTATTTGAGTATACGGAGCTGAGTGAAGTATATTACTTTATAGCGCGTCGGCGCTCAATTTTATTTAGTGTAATGTGTGTATAAGATCCCTTCACACATCTTATTGCATAATATGTTGCAGAAGTAATTACAAAACTGTGTTATTTTAATGTGAACGGAGTTTTACATGTTAACATAACCTGGTTGCATCAACATTTTAAGTTTGGAATGGAAGCTATTTTGAGATTTAATAAAGAAGAATTATTTATATTGTGATTTTAATTTAGCACATCTACCTTCCTTACTTATAGGCACAAAATTTACCACAGTCCCTTCTATGAAATTAGTATATGTACAGTTGTGTGTTAATCTGGTAGGTTAGATAAATACAATTCAATACAACCCAGTATAGTAGGGAACAAATAAATAATACAATTACATTTTTATTCAATGTAATATGTGCATAAGTTCCATTTATGTGTTGCATAATGTGGCAGGAATAATAAATAAAACTGTTATTTTTATGTGAAGAGAATTTACCATGTTAACATAACCTATCTGCGTCAACATTTTAGGCTTAAGTTGAGAACGAAAACTGTTTTGAGATTTAATAAAGAAGAATATATTTTTAGGGTAAACTTCAGAACACGGTTACCGTCCTTACGTATAGGTAGAAAATTCACCACAGTCCCTCCTATGAAATGTACATACGTTATATTACTTGGTAGCGCTGAGGTATAGTTCCGGTAATTTCTGAACTGAAAACAGTTGAATTTATTTTTTGTGGAGATGCATTTGATCCTATAAGCAAGGCATATTAAAATCCTGAACGAACCGAACTAATATGTATATGCAAGATGTATGAATACGAAGGGAACTACCTCAGCGCTAGTTTAGCCATAGTAACATATTAAACTAATCAGACTTCAGACTGGAGTACAGTCTGAAACGAATAAATACAATTGAAGTGTAGACAAATTGCATTTATAAGTTATACGTAGCGTTATGCTTAATTATAATGCATAATTGCGAATATGGAAATAAGGCAAGTACTGATAGAATAAACATAACCTATAACTTCAACACATTAAAATATGCGTGCGACGCAACTGAAAATTGTTGAAACGTGCATAAATGAATGTGCAAGAATTTCGTAATGAAGCATGAGTGCTTTATTTCAACTAATTACAATTCTAGATACTGTAACAGTAATGAAAACTATAGGATATAATTTTTCGTAATATACTATATGTATCTATATATATATATATATATATATATAGTTCAAATTGTGTATATTATCAAACATCGTATTATTTACTCGTATAATGTAGGTTATTCACAAATGAAAAGGGCGCAATAATTTAAATTTAATAAGACAAATACGGTAAACTAACAATAATGGATTAGACAAGAATAACATCGGTAACGCTGCACTTAGGCCTAATCACAACTTACTTTACAATCCAGTCAATGTTTCACTTTCACATATATATTATTACACATATTTAGCCTACTGTTTATAAGACCAAAATTTCACTTAACCACATAAGGGCGCAATATTTAATCGAAATAAAGGCAGGTATTACACATACGAACTTTGCCTGCAACAACGTAATTTTCACACCAAAAATAATATTATACCTTAAATTGCAAGTAAATTGTGTCTCAAGTGTCTCACAATCACTGTTTAAAATTTTACTGACGCAATTACACTGCATTTCAGAGAAATATATGTTATTCTTCATGCACTGCAACTAATTCATATGGTTGAAAGACCGCCCTTCGCGATCAGCTGTTAAGCGAGTCACGTGGTCTGCCTTACGGCCTGTATTAGATCACGATGCCAGTGGCTCGAGCAACGTGTGAGTGATGTGGTGAGCCGTTTAAATGAACAGAATGGATTTTAATAAAAAATGTAGCTGTTTTAGCTTCTGCAGCTTCAAGTGTTTCGTTAGCTTGCACTAAATGAGAAGCAAAAATAAATAAATAAATAAATAAATAAATAAAAAATAAAAAAAAACAGAGACTGGGAAAGGAAATGGATATCCAGAAGGCAGGAGAAAGGGTTATTCAAGGCTCTGGTTATTCCATGTTCTCAGTAAAGATTTCAAACTGGAACAAAATTGTCCAATAGATATTTATTGTATTAATATGAATTGAAAGTTTAATTTTTTTCTTGCATATTGCCTCCTGATGTTCTTCATTTTTGTTTTGATGTTGGAGGGAATAGTATTGTGTCGAACAGACTCCATATTTTTACAAATAAACTCCAGTGCATTTTCCCTCCGAATCCTATTGTGATAGTCCTTATTTCTGATGTCATATAAGCATGTACATTCCTCGTAAAGCTCGATTAATTTCATTACTTGGTTTTTGTTCCATTCTGACATGATGCTACAAAGCGCGCAGAAACAGAGAAACAGCTGATTAAAAGTTGTCTGCTACTGCTTTTCCGAACCATGTTCGGGTCCTGTCGCGTGAATTCCGCTGGCCCACCTACGGAAATGTCGCATAGGAATAGAAACAGCTTCTACCCAGCAGATGTCGAAAGGAAAGGAAAGGAAAGAAATCCGTACTGCGCATGCGCCCGCGCTATAAGTCGAACGACATTAAGCTAGTGTAAATAGGGACTTAAGCAACGGTACTGAACAACAGTCAACAATGAAGTGCCAGAACGCAGTAGCCAGCGGTGACGCAGCGTTCTGGCAGAACACACAACGAGATAAGTAACGCTGCGTCACAGCCGTCTGTCTTTACCTGACGCTGCGTCCTGCGAACCACATGTGTATTAGTCACTTAGAACAAAGCAGGGGCGTATTTTGCGGACTACCGGGGCTACCGGTGGTAGCCCAAGGAAATTACAAAAGAAAAAGTTTATAATATAACATAATGTAATAATTTTGTATTATCGTATTAGTATTACCACAGTAATTAAAATTAAAGTAATTGTTAGATTTATATGCACTCTCTGCTCTTCAAGAGAAACAAGTTGTGAAGGCGGCATCACTGGAGAAACCGCTGCCGCGAAGGGTAGCCTGTGACCGTTCCGCTCACGTCGCACAACTCCCCGTCCCCCCGCTCCCTCCTGTTTCCAGCGTGCACTGTAGGAGGGTGAGTTGCCGCTCTCGTGATCGGTTTCTTGGAAGGCGCGAAGCAACAATATGCTTAGTACGCTAGCTCATTAATGTTATTGTGTTCTTGCAGTGCAGTATTTTAAATTTGTGATTTGTTCGAGTGTCTAAGAGTTATATTAATTGTGAATTATTAAGTTTTTAATTTCCCAATTAAGTGATATTGTGAAAAATATGGCAGAACAAGTTTCTGGAGAGGTTTGTGTTGAAAATGACTGTGTAATAGAAGGTTTATTAAAAGTGCCTTTTAACCGTCGTACATACAACGAGAAAGTTGAAATTGTGAAAATGGAAAGACCAACTCCTGAGTTAAATTTGTCCATGGACGTAAAAGAAAAACAGCGTGAGTACACACGCCATTTCACTTCAACATCATATGGTAAGTGGAATTGGTTGAGTGGTACTTCTAAACTGTCTAAACTATTTTGCTGGCCATGTTTGTTATTTAGCCGCGAAACTAATGTGTGGTCAAAAGAGGGGTTTTCTAATATGAACTCCCTTCGAACAGCAGTCCTAAAAAACGACAAATCAAAAGCTCATATTTATAGTAGCATGAACTTTGCAAACTTTGGGAAGACAAGAATTGATTTACAGCTAGATAAGCAAAAAGTTCTACACATCAACCAACACAATGCTCTTGTACAAAAAAAAAAAATCGGGAGATTTTACTGCGTCTTATTAACGCAGTCTGCTTTCTAGGAAAACAAGAATTGGCTTTTCGGGGTCATAATGAGAGTGTGGATTCAGACAATAGAGGAAATTGTATTGAATATTTAAGTTCCTTAAGTGAATTTGACCATTTACTGGCCAATCATCTTGAGAGTTCAACAGTATTCCGTGGTACTTCTCCCGCAATTCAGAATGACTTAATTTTTGCTATAAATGGGGTTATGATAAAGAACATAAAATCTGAAATAGAAGAAGCACCTTTTGTGGCCTTTGTTGTTGATGAAACAAGTGACTGCTCTAATCAGAGTCAATTGTCCACTGTTTTAAGATACGTCGACAGTACTGCCAATGTTCAAGAACGGTTTATAGGATTCACAAATGTCAGTTCGGGCAAAACTGCTGCTGCTTTGTTTCAGCATGTGGAAGGTGTTATAGCAGAATACAATGTCGGCAATAAGTTAATTGCACAGACACACGATGGTGCTTCAGTTATGGCGGGAAATATCAATGGCTTAAAAACAAAAGTTCAAGAAACGTATCCTCAAGCACTATTTGTCCATTGTTACAGCCATGTTCTCAATTTAGTTTTGCAACAAACTTCTTTATCCATTCCAGAATGCCGCATTTTTTTTTCAAAACACTTACGGGTTTAGCTGCATTTTTCTCATCATCTCCTAAAAGATCAGAAAAACTCAAGGAATTTATGAAAAAGAAACTCCCAAAAGTAGCACCAACTAGATGGAATTTTACATCTCGGCTTGTAAATACAGTAAAGTAATACAGAGAACAACTGACTGTTTTCTTTCAAAATATCATTTGTGATGACTCTGAAGAAAACTGGGATGAGGATGTAATTGTGCAGGCTCAAGGATATTTGTATTTTTTCACATAGTTTCAGAATATATTTCTTCTTGAAGTCTATGCTAGAGTGTTCGCACATACAAATGTGCTCTACAATATTCTTCAGACAAAAAGTCTAGACATAGCATACTGCTTGCAAGAGGTATCAAAGTTAAAACATACTATATCCGAGTTCAGACGTAGTGGGTTTCCGTCCATATGGAGTAATATGGAAAATGAAAATTCTTCAGACAATACAATGGAACCACCATCAAAGCGAAGAAAAGGAGATGATGAATTGAAATACAGGCAGCTGTACTACAGCATACTAGATCGTATGCACATGGAAATTACTGACAGATTTTCTGATTATGGAAAGCTTCAGTTCACACATCTTCTAGATTCTCAAAAATTTTCTGCTTATAGAGAAAACTTCCCGAATGAGGCACTAAACAAATTATTTCAGTCCTATAACAGTCACTTTGATCAAGTACGTTTGAAAAATGAATTAAGTGTAATATATTCAGCAGAAGTCTTTGATTTTTCGAACAAACCTATCCATGAAATATTATCTGCCATATATGAAAACCAGCTGAACCAAGTTATTCCTGAAGTCCTTAAATTGGCAACATTAATTGTGACAATACCAGCTACGTCAGCATCGGTAGAAAGAACATTTTCTGCGTTGAAGAGAATAAAATCCTACTGTAGATCAACTCATACACAAGAACGTTTATCCGGCTTGGCACTGATGTCAATTGAAAAGTCATTTCTACAGAAACTTCGCAAGCGGCCCAACTGTAATTTCAATGACGAATTCATCAAAGTATTTTCGTCCCAATCAAGACGTCTAGAATTCACATATAAATAGGTAAGGAATTTTATTATAGGGTTTTAAAAATATATTTTGTGTAATAATAGGGTCAGTGGTAGCCCAGACCCTTAAACTAGTATAAGCCACTGGAACAAAGTAGGCCTACTTTTAAACCGCGCATCAATGGGACGCTGCGTTACAGCGTCCTTTTAACGCTAGTCTGCATGGGGCCTTAGATGGCAGCTTGAGTGTCGTGAAATAACCTGTTCCAACTGTTCCAAAGAGTGTTACACTGCTCCAGTGATCACTTCAACGTTCCACACAAAGACGTTTTATACAGCGTATTCCGAATCTCACCGGTCCGGTGGCATCAATGACGCCACGTTGCAGCGAAATGAGGAACAAAACTGCTGGAAGGATCGATGCTGTCATGGCGACTGTACAAGTTGTTATCTGTGCTACGCTAGCAAAATGTTGCGAAATTTTCGTACTCCCATCTCGTTCAAAGAAAAGATAGCATAAACAATTTATTTCTTGAACCAGTAGTAATAACTGGTCCGTTGACATGTTCGCTCATAAACCATTAACATATTGTTTTTACGTTGTGTTCATTACAAACAATATAGCAGAACTAAAGCAGAACACATCGCCATGACACAATAGTGCGCGATGTTATTCGTCTGCTAATTCCCGCCCTATACAAGAACCAATCAGATTCACTGATGGCGGCTGATGGAGACTGCCACCACCTCTGCAAGTTGATGGCACCGGTGCGACACCGGTGGAGCATCAATGACGTGATGCCATCGGATTGCTCACCGGTGAGATTCGGAATACGCTCATAGTTTAACATGATTCCAAGAGAAAAACAGTTCAATTTCTAAACAGCTTTCCTGTTCTTTGCTGTCTGCAAAGACCACGTGTAGCGCTATCATCGACCTCCAATCGAAAGTAGATATATCGATGTTCCACACGAACTTCGTGCAACAATAGCCTATGTAGGACAGTGCAATTTAATTATACGAATCAAATTCCCTAATAAAAATAAATATGATATTAATTATTATTATTAGCCGCCCATTGATGGAGAATATGTTCATTGATGGAGAGTGTTAATTATTAACATACCGCGAAAATATTATCGGTTAATGTCTTACCGTTATTAAACTTTCCTAGGGTTCTATGCGTTATTTTTTACTAACATCGATTCATTTTGAATTGTAGTTATTTATGTAACAGTAACTTTCGCTGATCTAAATTCAAGGGTTTTGAAACATGTTCCTGAAACCAACGAGTTAGAAAGTTTCTAACTCGTTGCCTGAAACAGATGAGAGGTTGGAACAGTTGGCACCGACGTTGTAAACATATTCTTACGAAACTGTTTCTTTGAAACTGTTATTTTGGAACAGTTTCGTTCATGTTTCTGAAAAAGAACAGTTTATCCTATCTCATGGCAGCAGTCACTTTTCGTCGCTGCTTGCAATGCTGAACCAAAGATGTTTTATAATTTATAGTTTACAGTGCTGAACAGGAAATTTTTCCGTTATAAAGTTCTAAATGAGCCGTAGTTCTGTTATGTTTAATACTGTATTTTGCTTTAAGACAGACTGAAGGGTATAGCTATTCCTTCACTGAAGAGCTCCTTTCGAAAATATGGGCAAAATTTAAAGCACAATGAAAAAACTGCGAAGGTCCCAAAAACGTATTAGATCTTGCATCAAGGAAGCTGCAGGTTCTCTGATGTCAGAAATGACGGAAGATACTCCTCTACCATGTAATTAAGCCTGGTTCAGGCCAAAGACGTTTTATAGTGCTGACTGGCTGGCTCCCGTGTTGCCTACGGTGATGGTAGTTGTTCACACGGAGCTGGCTCTTTTCACATTTCAAATTGGAAAATCATCTGCTGCTTCATCTGTTGCCAACACTCATGGTCAGAAAGAAACTAAACCGTGAGTGGAAAACAACTGAAGTCCTACATTAACAGTAGTAAATGTCGTAATAAAGTAATTAGCCATAAGTGCAAAACAGCTAAAGTCTGATATTTAATTGTTGTTTCTTAGAAACTAAAGAATATAGAAAAAACTGGTTTAGTTGGAAAACAACGAACATGGCGACATGATTTCAGTGGTGATATTATATGATCAACTTTGGTTTTCAGCCTGCAAACCATCACGAAAAATAGCAAGGAACCTACCCTCGAAATCCAGCAAGCTAGCCATCCACGGAGCCACCAGAGCGCATTGCTTCCGGTGAGTGACCACGCAGGCGACCCATCCGCGCAGCCACCTTGGAATCCATCACAGAAACACGCACAGTCTGAAACCGGGCTTTAAATAGTGTGTTAGCAATAAGTCGACACACCATATTTTGAATTACTAAGATGCAACTTCAACCTTTTCCTCCTTTACTCGATAACCAGCATAAATTTAGTGCTTTTCCAGCCCGCAGGTTCACTTTACTATACTGGCAACATTATGCCCACACCCACATGTTATAGATATCACGATAGTTATTTTATTAGTGTTAGGTTGGTGCATCCGGAATGTTTATTCAGGCCTGAGAGGATAAAAAGATTCAGGCCACATACCCGTGAGTGGCAGGCAAGAAAAATGTCACAAATTGAATCGGCTTGCATCCGCCATTAATGGGAGTGTTTGCGGCGCGAAATTCGAAAAGAGTACCACAATACATTGATGTAGCCTGGTGATAGACACTGTTTTAAACATCTTTTACAAAGGTTGAGTCGTGATGAAATAAACATGAATGGCAGAGGAGCGCTATATTTATTTAAGTATTATAATGTTTCAACTTTGGCGATATTCTAAAAAATAAATTAAATCACCCATATACACTCGGGATAAGTATGTGAAATATTGAATAATGGCAATGTCAACATTAATTTTCAGTATTACTAGTATTGTTTTAAGGACATAATAATGGATATTTACTGTAATATTTAAAATGATCTATATTTCAGTCCTTTCATGCAAAGGAAGAGGAAGGTATATGGGGCTTAGAAAATATTTAGTGGTGAAATATGAGATCATAAAAATTCTGGAAACTGATTTAAAATATAATGAGAATAAATTTGATCACAAAACACTTTATTCATTTTGTAGTTGATGACCACCAAGTTAGAGGTCAGTGGTCAGTACAGAAGTTTTAATATAATTAGTAGCGGTAATAGTAGGCCTAGGAGTAGTGGTAATAGTAGGCCTAATAGTAGTGGTAATAGTGGGCCTAGTAGTAATGGTAATAATAGACCTAGTAGTAGTGGTAATAATAGGCCTAGTGGTAGTGGTAATAGGCCTAGTAGTAATGGTAATAGGAGGCCTAGTTTTGGTAGTATTAGTAGGCCTAGTAGTAGTGGTAATAGTAGGCCTAGTAGTCGTGGTAATAGTAGGCGTAGTAGCAGTGGTAATAGTAGTAGTGGTAATAATAGGCCTAGTAGTAGTGGTAATAGTAGGCCTAGTAGTAGTGGTACTAGTAGACCTAGTAGTAGTGGTAATAATAGATCTAGTAGTAGTGGTAATAGTAGGCCTAGTAGTAGTGGTAATAATAGGTCTAGTAGTAGTCATAATAATAGACCTAGTAGTAGTGGTAATAATAGGCCTAGTAGTAGTGGTAATAGTAGACGTAATAGTAGGTGTAGTAGTAGTGGTAATAGTAGGTCTAGTTTTTGTGGCAATAGTAGGCCTACTAGTAGTGGGAATAGTAGTCCTAGTATTAGTGGTAGTTGTAGGCCTAGTTTTTGTGGTAATTAGATTAGATTAGATTAGATTAGATTAGATTAGATTAGATACTTTCAGTCCGAATAGGAACTTTTTTTAATGATTTTGAGTATTCTCTTCTGCAATTTGAGGATTTGTGTCACTTTTGGTGAAGATCCCCAGGTAATAATGCCATATGATAGTATTGAATGAACATATCCAAAATAGACTGATATTAAAAGTTCCATGGATGATATCTTCGCAAGGACTCGAAAAGCATAACGTAAGCGACTCAGCTTCTCAGTTAGATGTTGTATATGCTTTTCCCATGTTAGACTGGAATCTATCCATTTACCTAAAAATTTAGAGCATTCTACTTCCTTAATTATGGTATTACTAAGAACTCTGTGAATCTGGTCAGTTGGATATTGATTGAAAGATACATATACAGTTTTATTTACATTTAATTTAAGCTTATTATTTGCTAGCCACTTGTCTAGTTTCGTTGATTTGCATTAATTTTCATTTGCAAGTTATCTTCCTTATTATCACTCAGTATTATGTTTGTGTCATCTGCAAATAAGACAGTTTTCCCTTCAGTTATATTTAACGGGAGATCATTTATGTATAGGAGAAATAATAATAGAGCAATAATTGAGCCTTGAGGGACACATGGGGCATAGGAACGGATTTTGATTTTACTGAGCCATTTTGTACAACCTGTTCCCTATTGCTTAAGTACGAGATGAACCAGTTCCCTGCTAATCCCCTTATGCCAAATTGTAATAGTTTCCAGATTAGAATTTCATGATTAACCATGTCAAATGCTTTGCTAGGGTTACAGGAAAAGTCCAACAGTTTGTTCTTTATTGTTTTTAGCATTAAGGATTGATTCGATAAACGATATTACAGCATTATTAATTCCTTTACCTTTTCTAAAACCAAACTGAGAATTTGACAGTATATTATTACATTCTAGGAATGAGACTAATCTGTTGTACATAATCTTTTCAAGGACGTTCGACAACCCAGATAATAGGGATATAGGCCTATAGTTCTCAATATTTTGTTTAACTCCCTTTTTAAAAATTGGGCAAACTTTTGATACTTTAAAGATCTCTTGAAATTTACCAGTGGCTAAGGATAAATTACAAATGTCTGTCATTGGCAGAGCTAGAAGATGATTACAAGCTTTTATTACTGCATCTGGGATTTCGTCAATTCCAGATGCCAGGCTACATTTTAGGTTTCCCATTATTTTGTGAATTTCCTCTGTGGTTACTGGTTTTAAAAAAATTGTACGGAGAAACTGCTGTTAGTGTCCCGCAAACAAATTTTCAAAGTCCAATGATGGGACACTGCGCATGCGCAAGACACAGACAAGTAAAGGAGCTAGATAAAGCTGGTGCTCCAACAGTAACATGTACTTAAACCGTTTTAGCAGGTACTTTTCACAATAGCTGAGACTCAACATAACAAATGGCGGCAGTTATATTGCATCGTTTAGGGCCGTTTTCTCCAAAGATAGTTAAACTTGGGATAAATTAAACCCGTTCAACTTTATATTCAGTTTAAACATGCTTCCATTTTCTCCATAAATATCTGACAGCCCACCCGTTTAAATTAATGTTGGCACTAGATGTCCATGGCTTCTCATGTGTTGGCGACACTGAATAACTAGCCAATCGGAGCCAAGATTACTGATGGCGCGTCAGATTTTCAATATGTCAGCCACAGACAACGAGTTGGATACTATCAAAGAGTTTGTAATATATAACTAGAGACACCAACGTCGCTAGTTTCGCGTACAAAATTGAACCGCTGTTCGGCCGCCATTAAAGGGAGTTGATGCTTCGCCGGGAGTGCAAGCAGTTCATGCTTATTGAGGAGTACGAATAAATATAAGTACACTTGAAGGGAAATAATAAGAAAATGGTGAAATACTGCGCCGCAAATATTTGTTCGAACATAGCTACTATTATAGGATGCTCAGGAAAGCATGCATATCTTAATATTTGGAATAATGTTCCAAATGCAGTTCCTCCTTTGAATGTGTTTACAGAATGTCGGAATATTTCTTGGATAAAAGTTTTTCCAGAAACACATTAATCAGGTTTATAAGACTGATTTCAACAATGTATGTAAGGGTTAGGTGCCATCACATTACAGTGGATTATAATAACAGAGTGCATAAGAAAATCCGCAGATTATATCTGTCTAAAACTGTTTTGTTTCACAATAAATGAATTAATCATGTAATTTCCGTTTTGTACAGCCTGTACTTCTAATTTTTGGTTATATTAAATGCAAAGAAATTAGTGAAAATATAGCTGATGGCCTAGCTAGGCCTATCATTATCACTGCTACTAGGCCTACTATGACCACTACTAGGCCTATTATTACCACTACTACTAGGTCTATTATTACCACTAGCACTGACTAGGTCTCACTACTACTAGGCCTACTAAAACCACCAAAACTAGGCCTATTATTACCACTACTACTAGGCCTATTATTACCACTACTACTGGGCCTACTATTACCACAAAAACTAAGCCTACTACTACCACTAATACTAGGCCTACTATTACCGCTACTAATTGTATTAAAAAGTCTGTACTGACCTCTAACTTGGTGGTCATCAATTACAAAATGAATAGTTTGTTTTATGATAAAATTTATTCTCATATTTTAAATCAGTTTCCAGAATTTTTATGATCTCATGTTTCACCACTAAATATTTTCTAAGCACCATATACCTTCCTCTTCCTTTGCATGAAAGGAGTGAAATACAGTATAGATCGTATAGATATTTATTACAGTAAATATTCATTATTATGTCTTTAAAACAATACTAGTAATACTGAAAATTAATGTTGACATTGCCATTATTCAATATTTCACATACTTATCCCGAGTGTATATGGTGATTTAATTTATTTTATGCTCGACCATGCCAAAATGTAGTAATTATACACCTGGTAGCAGACCTTTAATACATCAGCGTATTCCGAATCTCACCGGTCCGGTGGCATCGATGACGTCACGTTGCAACGAAAATAAGGAACAAAACTGCTGGAAGAATCGATGCTGTCATGGTGACTGTGTAAGTTGTTGTCTGTGCTACGCTAGCAAAATTTTGCGAAATTTCCGTACTGCCATCTCGTTCAAAGAAAAGAGAGCATAAACAACTTATTTCTTGAACCGGTAGTAATAACTGGTCCGTTGACATGTTCGCTCATAAGCCATTAACATATTGTTTTTACGTTGTGCTCATTACAAACAATACAGCAGAACTAAAGCAGAACACACCGCCATGACACAACAGTGCACGATGTCATTCGTCTGCTAATTCCCGCCCTATACAAGAACCAATCAGATTCACTGATGGAGACTGCCACCACCTCCACAAGTTGATGGCACCGGTGCGACACCGGTGGAGCATCAATGACGTCATCGGTGGAATTCGGAACACCGTGATGCCATCGGATTGCTCACAGGTGAGATTCGGAATACGCTCCATGTCATTAAAGTACACCTACTCATTAAAGGTCAGGTCTTTCAGCCAATGACGACTCAGGTTACAACTGTTCAGCCAATGACAAGTCAGCTTTCTACCGTTATAAAACCGCAAGTATCGATTATTCTCGGATATGCAATCGAAAGAGAATTAGCGAAAAGTCACAGAGGCTGGAAATCCAATACTGTCGCAGAAGGTTATGTTCTGTTACTATAATAATTAGCGTTAATTGTAAATAATATTCAAATAAATTCAATTTGTCATCTCGTTTTTCAATGTCTAATTTTATTTCAATGTTATCTCTGTAGGTTCTTATGGCCTAGCAAGGTCACTGTGGACATCTATTCCTCGGAAAAAATCAATACTTTCGCGTCTGCGCATATCTCACAACATACGGGACATTGGCCAAGGTCAGATATAAAGAAAATTAATAATATCAAGTTAGAAATAAGGTCGAGCATAAAAAGTCGTATGAAACTCGCCTATAATGGTAAGTAAGAAGCTCGTATGAAAATTATGAAACTCGCTTGCGCTCGTTTCATAAATATCCATACTCGCTTCTTAATTACCTTCATTATAGGCTCGTTGCAAATGTACTATTTTAGAATATCGCCATTATAATACTTTGATAAATATAGCGCTCCTCTGCCATTCACGTTTATTTCATCACGACTCATCCTTTGTAAAAGATGTTTAAAACAGTGTCTATCACCAGGCTACATCAATGTATTGTGGTACTGTTTTCGAATTTCGCGCCGCAAACACTCCCTTTGATGGCGGATGCTAGCCGGTTCAATTTGTGACATTTTTCTTACCTGCCACTCACGGGTATGTGTCTCTAGTAAGTATTACAAACTCTTTGGATACTATAGAGAGGACAAAGATCTCAGAAAGTTGAAGACAATTGAACATTGGTCCGCCATGTTTCGGTTAGTCAAAACAAAGGGGCGTGGCTCGGATGTTGTAGGAAATGACTGTGATGAAGTTAGTATTATTGTGAATTGAGTTACATATTAAGACTATGTTAATAAGTAAAAAGTAAAATACACACAAAACTTTACGTTTTATAACAGCTGTAGGCCTATGTTTTATTAGTTTCACTAAATATAGCCCAGATATTAAATGACAAGCTATACTCGTTGCAACCAAAGCAAAGCACCTAAAGACGGATGAATTTAATCGGCAGAAGAAAAATAAATAATTTTTTGACTTCGTCACAAATTTAATTACCTTACAGCTAGTCTAACCTAATATGAAATCATGTTATTCAGTGCTCACCAGGTGACTTCAAGAGAGACGACGTATGTAACTAATAGGAGTAAAATATAGGAAAGGTAGTGGCGAAAATTTAAAAAAATATCCAGTAATTAAGTTATTGAGAAAAATTCATTTGAAATTGGAATTAACACAGAGAACTTTTGAAAACTGAAATTATTAAAACTACAAATAATCTCTTAGCATGCAACATAATAATTAAAGAATGACACTAATAGAAAGTTACTCATGATCATAAGTCACCACATTTATTGAAACGATAAGATACTTACGATTAACATTGTTATCAGAAACAACAGGAGCCACAGCTAGCTACACTTCTTTTCGCGTGATGGAGACATCGTGTAATCTAATATAATTTGAAACAAGCATTGATCTCACACGTGCCTCGCAACTAAGCAGAGGCTTTTGCAGAATAAAACTGTTCTTACATTATTTTGAAAAGTCTTAATTATTACTTTTTCATTTATAAATCAGCTTTTTTACAAAACCTATAGCGAAATGTTTAAATTAAATATTGATTTATCTGAAAAATATAATACATGTACCAACTCGTTACAGTGTACCTTTGATAAACACTCCTTGCGGAGGCTGGCGGTACTAAAGACGCCATGTTTTTTAGGGAACGATCCATAGTACTGTTGACCTCCGCAGGGAGCGCTTATTAGAGGTCTTTAGCCTCTCTATAGTATCTAAAGGTGCGTACACACTTAGCGAACGAATAACGAACGAATGATGAAGCAAAACTTCGTTGTTCGTTCGCTGTTTGAAGCGACGTACAAATCATCAGCAAATTGTCAGAAAACATTCACATTCGCTGATTATCCGCTATAAAGGCAGACGAAAATATAATTATAGCAAGTGCAGGCCTGTTTCATAAATACAGTAATAATATTAAGTAATAGTATTACAGTCATGAAAACAATTTTATTAACCGACTAAATTCTGTCTCATAAACGTTTTGCACGAGTCATAAAATACGTACAGTAGCCAGATGATTTGAGGTTAAGGCTGACAAACATAACCAAGTTGGTCTGCACTCTACAGCTATTTATATTATTCTCTCTGTTAACAGTTGTTGAATGAAATAAGTTTTGAAGTACTATCTTTAATAGCAACAACAGAGTAAATCGTAATATGTGTGAAGGTTTGGGAGACAATTTATTTCAGATAAGATTGTAAATCACTGCAACTCGAAGTTATTGTTTCTGTTATTTGATTCAGTTGATTTACGAGTAAAAGAAACAATATGATATATCTAAAATATTGTGAACAGATATTTATCATTCCTAATTGTTCACGTCTCTGCTGTTGTAAAGTTTGCAATTCCAAAAACAGTGTATCAGTGACAGAAGCGTGTGTGTGCGCGCGCGTGTGTAAAACTTGGACCTCGTTATCTAAAGAAGTACCATATGAAAATGTTAAGCAGTGAAAACTTTTGATGACAATATTGTAGCAGCCTTAAAGACAGTGTTAACGACAGGGTTAGTAGAATTTGTAAGATATTTCAAGTTCCGTTATAATTCGGAATACTGCGCAAGTACTTATATAAAAAAAAAAATAAAAATTATTGGTGCAAGCGTAAATAAATACACATAAAAATTACTCTTTTACCAAAAATAAATAAGTAATGCAATAACGACATAAGTACTTACGCGGTGAAGTCGTTCCTAGAAAATATCGTGTTTGAGTTTGAAGGTGTGGATGTTGTAGAAGATTAATGTTATGACGAAATTAATAAAAATACTGAAATTGTCTTAATGGGTTTTTATTGCTGATTATGTTTAAGTAGTATTTTCAAGAAGTTACCTGACTATACAAAATGCAAATACATATGTTCTAATTAGAGATTGTGATGTGGAATTGTGGATACGGTACCTATAAATCTCGTAAGTTAATTTTAGTTTATGCCCTCAATAGGGGTGGTTTAAAGTAGTCCGCATATTTTGTAATAGATCTACTTGTTGATATATGTCTGCAAAAGATTTTGGCTCACCAAGATCTTCACAATGTTAATTAGTGAAGAGTATATAGATTCAGGTTGTCACAAGTATACATTGAAAAAACATTTCAATAGGTACAGAAAATATTAATATTACTGTATTTTGTGATGTAGATGTCCCATAGGCATATATTTCTGAACAATTATTATAATTTAAAAAATGACGAGAAAGGAGGAAAAAACGTAAAGTTCAATCATTCAAATAACATAAAATAATGTAAAATATACAGTAATTACTTTCTAACAGTTCTATACTGTAATTGAATTTAATTTAGGTTTCACCCTTTCCAATTGTTCCTCTTTTACAATTAGATAAGATAGTTTTCAATTTCAGCCTGGTCCACCTACATTGGCGCCTATGACAGTTTGTAAGTATTTGTAAGTATGGAGAGGAACTTTGTTAGTCATTAATTTTGTCTCTGATGCTTTTTAAAATGGGGAAAAGAAGAAACAGAGTTTTTTGCGAAAAATTCTCGAATTGAAAGGTCAACTATTTCATTATATTCGTAACTTTCTTGCATATGGTTATAGGATATTCGTTGTCTAAAATTTCTTGGACGTCGGACAAACACTCCCTCTTCATCACTATTTGAGTCAGAATTATCCATTTCAAATGGTTTCATGGTTTTATCTTCAAAATCTAACCCTACATTGGCATTTACTTTTTACAAATTATTAAACTGTTACTTAAAATACAGTCATGGAACTAACGTTAATATTATTAATAAATTTAATTATCTTTGCTGCTTTATGAAACACTTTAGTAATATTATTTGTTTTAGTAATAATATGAGCGTTTACAGTAATAAATAATATTATTAAATATTACTTTTATGAAACAGAACAGTAATAATATTACTTAATGTTATTACCTTTTTAGTAATGGTATTAAATTATTACTTTTATGAAATAGGCCCCAGGGGAAAGTTTCAGTACACGGATACCTCACTGACAATAATTATCTTAAAATATTAAAAAGAGAGATTTGTCT
The DNA here is from genome assembly GCF_040183065.1 of Periplaneta americana. Taxonomy (NCBI): domain Eukaryota; kingdom Metazoa; phylum Arthropoda; class Insecta; order Blattodea; family Blattidae; genus Periplaneta; species Periplaneta americana. The sequence continues at coordinate 121,173,842 of NC_091126.1, read as the reverse complement.
GTGTTTGTCGTATGCGCATCATGCTTACGAAAAGACACTTTTCAGTGCCAATAATTTATTTTGTGTGCACAAGGTTGGAACTTTGTTTTTCCTGAGCGTGAATTTGTCCTAAAAGAACGACATACGCGAACCAAGTTGACTCGTACACTTCATCACTCCCCATTCCAGAACTTTTTATGGAATTCTGTCTTTCACTCCAGAATTATGTCAGTAGGGATTCAATTTTCAATTTTCTTTTTGACTTCTGCCCCTACAATAAACAAAAAAACATATATCCACTGAAAATAAATAAACAAAAATAATTTTCAAATTTTGCACGTGTTTGACTCGCCTATCTTGCAGCTAAACATCTTTCCAATAGGTTCCCAAACATCATGTTTTCTTATTTTATTGTGGTAAGTAGGATACTTGGGATTCCATGAAGTTTCCTGCTCCCTATATGCATTAATAAGATTTATAACAGCGTCTTCCGTCCACTCCAGTTTCGACATCCTATTAGTGAAATTGAACTAAGCGCTGCGTTCTGCTACGAACTACAAGCTAATGGCAAATCCCGTCCACAACGAATACCAACTTCCTTTGATGTACCGACAAGCGACGGATCACTTCCGAAGGCAAACCAAACGATCGGTTTGCCTTTGCTGCGACGTACACACGTACCGTTTTCAGTCACCGAATGCAATCATTTGTCGTTCGTTCGTTGTTCGTTCGCTAAGTGTGTACGCACCTTAACTCGTTGGCCAGAGATCACGATGTCAGTTGTTTACATAGAATTAATGCTATAATCAAATCAACGCGAATTAAGAAGGAATGCATCTACTAGTTTCACAAATAAATAAATCATTTATATCCATGTGAAGTGTTATGTATCATTTAATCAGCTGTTTTCTTGAATTTATTGGAAAGCGTTCTCGATTCCACTTTTCTCTGATAGGCAAGATCGTACAATAATTTGTCTTGTGTTAATGTGCATTATCTGGTGGCATGTGTGGATCCATTTTAATATAAAAATTAATTTCCTTTAGTTTATTCCTTTCCCTCCGAAAATCACGATCTTAATTAATTTCAAGAAGACAACTTCCAGCTTTTTAACGTGTTCGGTAACCCACTAAATTAGGCCTAACTGATGTACCCAGGATCTTGATAATTCTAAGGGAAATTGCTTTTATTTTTAACATTGTAGTATGTGAACTTATCTATTTATGTAATATTCACAGGCCCTAATTTATAATTGGCTAGAATGGGCAAATACCCAGAGCAAGGGAGCAAGAGAAAGTATTTTAAAGTAGGATGTTGAAATAATTGTTAAATACATGCTCAATAAAAATGAATATTTATAAATAATGTAATAAAAACAGCTTTTTGTTTGGTGAATTGGCACAATTATTGTTCCTATTTTTTGTTTGGTAATGGAAGGGATTAAGTTAAAGAAAGAGGTTATGATGCCAACATTTGCTCTGTCCTGTTTTCCAGTGACCTAAACCCAGGGCCTAAATATTCATAATAGGTGTCATCCTCTCGTATTATTTTGATTTCAGTAAACGGTTGGTTGCACTGTATGATTGCTTCATCGTCCATTTTGAATTTTGATCAGATTATCATAAGCTGATTAACGTACACTGTAAGGTCCTGTGTTTAGACATGGAGAATTCAGGGAAGAAAATAAGAATTTTAGTCCAGTAGAAATTGATTTACTGCTCTCTTTACTTAGTACAAAGAAAGATATATATTAGAGTGTAAGAAAACTGATAGTGTATCTTTAAAAGACAAAGAAAAAGCTTGGCAAGAGCTAGCAGAAAGTTTCAATGAAATTAGTGTAACTGTAGTACTGGTAAGAGATTAAAGGGGGAAGTATGGAAACCTCAAAAAGACCTGTAAAAGGAGATTTTCCGAAGATAAAAAAATACACATCAGGTGCAGGTGGAGGTCCGAATCAACCGAACTTAATAATAACTTATATTAAAATAAAAGAGATTATTGGCACAATACAACTTGAGGGGCTACCATCTGTATGTGACTCAGATTGTCCTGGCCAGTCATCACTACTCGCATCTGTGGAGCATCCATCTGCAAACATTGGAAAAGCACAATTTCCTCCTCAAATCCAATCAATTCAAAATTCCAATGTAATTCCCTTTTCATCTGTGAATCTGTACAAGTCTGTAGCTTCTGAATCCCAAGCATTTGTCGCAGGTGACGATTCAAATCCCACTGATCAGGTAATTGAAGATATATACCAATAGTATCTCAGGATAATATACAAATTAATGAAGTAGAAGCCATTCCATGTAGCAGTCAATTCAGTATTCGGGACCTGAGGAAACCTACTTCCACTCCACTCCTAGTAAAGAAGAAAAGACCATCACTAGACAGTTCATTGACAGGAAAGAAACTTATGGCATTATGGCAAGAAAAACAAGTTCTGCAGTTACAAAAACAAGCAACAGAGGATCAAATTCAGTTCCAAAGGATGGAGCATGAATTTAAAGTACCGGTAACATAAATATGAAAGAAGAACATAGAGTGAAGATGAAACTCACAGAACTTCATATAAAAAAAGGAGTTTGATCATGAGATAAAAAGAAGAATTCTTGAACTTGACGTTAGGAATAGGGAATTGGACCTTAAAACAAACAGCTAACTGAAATCACAAGATTTTGAAGTAGTTATGGTGTTTATTTTGTTCAAGTCTATATGTTCTTTTTTATTTAAATTAAAAAATTTAATCTAACATATTAAATCACATTAGGTAACTTATATACTGATAACTTCAGTTTTGTAGTGGTTGGAATATGTTATGATGTCATTTTGATATGTTCATAATGTCATTCGGTTTATATCATTCACTGTATTAATAATACCATATTCAACATATCACATCAGGTTATCATGCTACTTAAAACAGAAGATATTTAAATTTATGTAGCTTCTTAAATAATTGAATAACAAGTTAATCAGTAGGTAGTTTAACTTAATTCCAATTGAAAAACGAAATTTATTGTATTGTATTGTATTTATTAACATTCCATGGTATTCATACATGCTTACAGCTAGAATATGGAACAAGTCAAAAAACTTAATACCATTATAAAATCTTAATTTATAGTCACAGCCTAGATGAAATATATACAGACGAGATTTACAATATAGTCTACTGGTACAACACATAGTTTTAGTATCAATTTCATGAAGTGTTATTGAATGTCGTGAATTCACCTACAGAATAGAAGGCGTGAGAAATTAGGTACTTCTTTAATTTGGCCCTAAATAATTTTATGTTTTGAGTTTCATTTTTTATATCGACAGGGAGGCTATTAAAAATTATTGCATGTTATCACCTATCACATAATTTATATATGGCTTATTTATAATATAGTAATAATACATGAGAAAAAAACAGTAGGCTAGGCCTAATTATAAATGACATCAAAATGTTCATAAATCAATTGTTAGTTTCATTTCTAATTATTTTAATAGATATGAACATAATGTGACAGTATATTCCCTCCAGCTAATTTCTTATATGTTATAAAATAAACACACTGCATATTTCAAGTAATTAGTTACTTTCTTTCATTGAAATCCGACATTAATATAATTTTGATACAAATGCAGATTTATTTCAACTTGTAACATCACTGCGTAATTAAAATAAAGTGGGATTTTTACATAAATTTTGACTACACTATAATGTGTTAAAATATTTGTGTATCAGTAGTAATATTTTATACAACACAGTTACAGTTAAGTCATGTCATCGTTAGATTCTATATTATGGCGGTTGTGTTGCATCTAAGGCTACACCACACAAGATAATATGTCAGATTTTAAAAAAATAACAATTTTAGGCTTAGTAATTTATGGTGTAAGTTACTGGTACAGGGCACTGCTTAATTTTCAGTGAAGTAAAGTTATAATACTTTTGAAAATATCTAAGTTTAACATGAATAATAAACAATGTTACATGTACTACAGTGAATGAAACTTACTTTATGTTAATTTCGTCCCTTTGTTTCACTGATTCACAAACAAATTTTAGTCATGAACGTACTGATGGATAAGGTGCTGGTAATGCTTAATTTCCAGTGAAGTAAAGTTATAATATACTTTTGAAAATATGCAAGTTTAACATGAATAATAAACAATGTTACATATATTGCAGTGAATGAAACTTATTTTATGTTAATTTAATCTCTTCCTTCACTGGTTCACCAACAAATCATGGAAGTACTGATGGATAAGATGGTTTCGCCTGACATTATTTTCTGCTACATTTGGGTGATTGTTAGCTGCTTGAGGGAAGTTATGCACAGCGTTAATGGCATCCAGCTGGTCATCAGTAACAGGAGTTATATTTTCATTCTCATTGCAGGCTATATTGTGTAAAATAGCTGTTGCCACAATTACACTTTGAATTCTGTCCAATTTTAGTCTGATTCCAGTAGCTAAAACAGGAAATCTTTTCTATATCCCATAGCTCCTCTCTACTTGACTTCTCGTCCTTATGATGGCTTCCTGAAAAAGTTGTTCCTCTGGCGTGTGTGTAATTGTCAGTGGTGTAATGAGATAATTTTGTACAGCATATCCACTATCTCCAACTAGAATGGCTGCACCAAATTCTCCATCTTCAAATCGCCTCTTAATTCTTGAAGAATTAAAAATATGTGAGTCATCAGATGAGCCTGGCCACCTAGCCACAATGTCTCGAATCAACAAGGAAGAATCAGACAATTTGCACATTAATTGAAAAAAATTCCTTGCGATTTCTGAAGATTTCTGCATTTCCTTCACTGGTGATTGTATTTTCACATGTGTTCAGTCAATTGCACTTATATAGTTAGGAAAACGCGAAATCGTATAAATTCCGTGCTTAACCCTTGCCGTTCCTTTAGGTGTTGTTGGCATGTTGGTACAACGCTGTGACAAATGTCCTATAGCTGTAGAAACTTTTGCAAGGACTGAGAGAACAGAGACTGGAATTAGAGTACAGAGAGTGAACTGAGAGTACAGAGAGTGGACTGAGAGGACAGAGAGGAGCCTGGGAGGATAGATAGAGCACTGAGGGATATGGAGTAAGCTAAGAGAACAGAGACTGAACTGAGTGACAAGAAGGTGGAGAGCGAGGATAGTGAGTAGACTGAGAGACCAGAGAGTGGACGGAGGTGACAGAGAGTAGACTGAGAGGAAAGGAAATGGACTGATAGGACAGAAAGTGGACAGAGATTACAGAGAGTGAATTGAGAGTACAGAGAGTAAACTGAGGGGCAGAGAATGGAATGAAGGGACAGAGTGGACTGAGACGACAGGGAGAGGACTCAGACAACAGTATGGACTGAGATGATAGGGAATGAGCAAGAGGAGTGGGAATGAGCTAAGAGAACAGCGAGTGAACTGAGAGAAAAGAGAGTGGACACAGAGAATGTTGAGTATATTGAGAGAACAGAGAGTGGACTGAGAGGACAGAGAAGGGGCAGAGATTACAGAGAGTGAATTGCAGTGGCGGCTTCTCAAGGGGGTTGCAGGTTTGTACACCCCCAGTAATGTTGCTAATCTCTCAGCTTTGTTGCTATTAAAAATATAATTTTATTTTACAATTTTCATTCATGATTATCTGCAGCTGGCGTCTTGTTTTGTACGTCTGCAGGAGCCTCCGAGCCTCTTGGTTTGCAGAGATGTTGAAAACCTATGTAAGGCAGTTTATAGAGATGTTCGGCTAGTGCGGGGACAGGGGGGTTAGAGGCGTGGTCTACTGCTTTCCTCTTGAGAACGGTTTGTCGCACCCCCAGACATGGACACCAACGTCAGTGCAGAAGAAACTAAATTCACTGGAAAAGTATCTGTTTCAACTAGACATTTGCCCGAAGTAATAAGCATGAAAAATTTATTCATTCGGCTTGTACAATGAACAGTCGCATATTTCGCATATTACTTTCTCAATCTACATGCACATAAACGGCACAATACATAAAGGAGCTTGTATTTTGTTTTAAAGTTCTAAGAGTTGTCGTTCTGACAATAGGTGCTGCTATCTCCCGACAGCCTACGAAAGCTGCATTTGAATTTTATGAACGAAAACGTTGCACATGGTACTTTGTAGCATTCTGATGACGATTCTATACTCAATTGTTTTTCATGATCGCACAGTTGGGACGTTCGTTCTGTGCCGGTGAGAATCATGTGGTAGCTAGCCAGTGAGCCTACACTCTCGCGCATGCGCAGAATATGGCAAGTGGCCAGTCTCGCAGAAAGCCTTGGCTGTGTAACATCGTCCTGCCACGTGCGTGATAATTGCTGTTTGTTAGTTTAGTTAGTTCATATTCATATTGTTTATTTATTATCGTGGCAAATTGCAGTTGTGTGTGTTTGTGTAGACTAAAATGCCTCCTATTCAGTCTAAACTTGGCGCAAAAACACTGCATAGCCAAACTCGGGAAGTTGTGAACAATATACATTCTTTCATGAAGAGTGAAGCAGCTTCTGGAGACTTTTTAATACCGCTGAAAAAGGTGCAAGAACGAGTGAGTGCAGCAACTAAAGTGCTCGAAAGAACAATAAGAAAGATAATTAAAGAAGGGAAACAGTGTGAGGAAGAAGGGACCTCTTTTGGAACGCCCGGTAAAGTTCATCGTGTACCGAAACGCATCACAGATGTTGATGATTTTGATAAAAGAGTTATACGACAGACAATTTATAATTTTTATATAAATGAGAAAACAGTGCCCACTGTCAGTAAACTGCTACCTAAACTAAAAGATGCCATAAACTATAACGGCGGTAGTACAAGTTTAACGATCATTTTACGTGATATGGGGTTTAAATGGAAGAAGACAAGAAATAATAAAGCGGTATTACAGGAAAGGCATGATATTCGAGAACAGCGTGTATCATATTTACGCGCAATAAAGAAATACAGAGAAGAAGGTAGGCCTCTAATATACGAGGATAAAACGTATATTCATAGCACGCATACAAGACCAAAAAATTGGAGTGATGACAAAACCTCAGGTTTACTGGCGCCTATTTCGAAAGGACCTAGGCTTATTATTGTTCATGCAGGGGGTCGAGCGGGTTTTGTACCTGGCGCATTTCTGATGTTTAAATCGAACAGGAAAACTGGAGACTACCATCATGAAATGAATGCCAACAATTACCAGAAGTGGATAACGGAAAAGTTGATTCCGAATTTGCCCCCTAGATCTGTTTTTATAATAGATAACGCACCTTACCATAACGTGCAGTTGCATAAAGCTCCCTCAAGTAATTCAAAGAAAAGTGATATGCAGGACTGGCTTAGAAGAAACAATGTGCAGTTTCAGGAAAATATGCTGAAAGTGGAGCTTTACGGGCTCATTAAAACACATAAGCCACTTCATAAAACTTACGTGATTGACAATCTCTTAGCTATGAATGGACATTGTGTACTCAGATTGCCGCCGTATTCACCTGAGCTAAATCCATTGGAATTGATTTGGGCAGATATCAAGCAGTGGGTAGCCGGTCAAAACACAACTTTCAAATTAGAGCAAGTGATGAAATTGTGCCAACAACGGGTTGATGACATCAGTGTAGACAAATGGGAAAAAGTATGTGAACATGTTGAAAAAATCGAAGATGAATATATTGAACAGGAAGGAATTATGGAAAATGTAATTGAAAGCTTCATAATTACGGGCGGAGACAGCAGTAGTGAAAGCGACGACGATGAAGATGATGATCATAACGAAAATCACGACGACAATGGTGGTGATATATCTGGTATCGAAAGTTTGTCTGATGATTAGATATATTGATTGCGTCTGTTTCTCTTCATTGCTATATAATTGAACCATGGATATCATGTTATGTTTATAATCAGTTTGTATTTATTATGATAACACGTGTGATGTGATAAGTGATACTGGACAACTGTGAGTGGAATGCGCCGTTCATCGCACATCCTGGAACCAACTGCGCATGATGATGTCACTACGCGCTGCAGATCCCAGCCGAGGCGGTAAGTCACGTGTTTCTATAAACTCACTCTGTTGCTCAAGTAACCAAGCACACCGGCACAGAACGACCGTCCCAACTGTACTTGTGGAGTGAATATGTGTGATTTTCTTTAAATGTGTTGAAATTATTTTGTGTTGTGTCATTAGTAAGTATAACATTATGAACGCATGACGGTTTTTTAAATGGCAATACTGTAGACTGGTATGTAATTTTAGCGTATTTTCATTTCAATAGGTTAAACTAAATATAACACCGTAGCATCCCTGATTTCAACGAGTTTTACCTCATTAAGATTGGAGGAAAAATTAGAGATAAAAAGATTGGGAAGGCCTACACCTTCATTAAACATATGCCAGGAAATTAAGAGCAAGAGTAGGAACTTCGTGAGAAAATTTAACCCTGATATATATAATAAAAATGACTGGATATGTGGCTGCAGTGAAAGAAATGCTCTGTTTTGTTTCCCGTGTTTGTTATTCGGAGGTGGCAGGGAAGATGCTTGGGTTAAGAAGGGCGTGACTGATATAAATCATCTCCATGACAGGATAAAAAAACATGAAAATTCTTCCATTCACATTACAAACGTTCTGAATCTCAGTATTCTTGGAAATACTAATATTTCTGCTCATTTGTATTCTAGTTACAGAAGAACAATTGAACTACACAATCAAAAAGTAACGAATAATAGGTACATTTTGAATATTATAATATATTGTATTCGATTTTGTGGTTCTTTAGAATTAGCCCTCAGGGGCCATGATGAAAGTGAAACATCTTCCAACCCAGGAGTATTTCGTGCTTTAATTAACTTTAGTGCTGAACTGGATGGAGCTTTGAAATCGCACCTTGAAAAAGCAACAGTATTTAAAGGGACATCAAAGACAATACAAAACGAACTGTTGCAGTGTATTTTAGAAGTATGTCAGGATGAAATTTCCGTGGAGATAAAAAATGCAGATTATGTATCTGTAATTGCAGATGAGACAACTGATATATCTTGCACATTTCAAATGTCAATTATTTTCCGATATATAGTTAATGGGAAACCGGTTGAAAGGTTTTTGGAATTTTCTAACTCCACGTAATCATGATGCTAAATCTCTGGCATCTTGCATTGTTACTGAGATTAATCGCCATCTTGAAGGGGATCCCAATAAGCTCATAGCAGAGACATATGATGGGGCAAACGTCATGAGAGGCTCTTCTAATGGAGTACAAGCGATTGTCAAAGAAACTTTTCCAAAGGCTTCTTACATTCACTGCCACGCACATCAACTGAACCTTATTATGTTGCATGCTTCGTCAGTAAACAGGAATGTGAAAATATTCTTTGCGAATCTACAAGGGATATCTTCTTTCTTTTCGAACTCGACACAAAGAACAGCAGTTCTTGATGAAATCGTGAAAAGACGTTTGCCTCGTTCAGTTCAGACTAGATGGAATTTTCAATCGAGGTCTGTGAACTCTGTGTTTGAATACAGAGAAGAGCTCATTGAATGTATGAAGACGCTTCTTGAAAGTGACGAAGTCAGCAGCAATAGTACCATTCAGCAAGCCTTTGGATATGTTGAAATGTTGAGCAATCAGAATTTTGTTTTTTGGCTGACATTTTTTTCATAAAATAATGCCTTTTGTAGACATTCTATATAACCAGCTACAAAAGCGTGAAATTGATCCAACATGGGTAAAAGTTAAAATTGAATGTTTCGAAAGTGAAATTGTGAAAATTAGATAATCAGTAGGTGAGCTATTCCAGACTTTTTCGGCACATGAAAACAAAAGGATGAGACATGAAGAAAGTGAAAAATCCGTAAGACAGAGGGAAGCAAAAGAAGTTTTTTTATATAATTATATGTGAAGTGAAAGAACGATTTAAATTTACAGGACATCTGAGAGCAACATCTTGGTTTCTGCCAGAGAGATTCTCGGATTATTATTTAAATTTCCCAGAAAAACTATTTCAATTTTCTAGTGAATGCTACACATTTTTAGATGCAAAGAAACTAAGAACAGAACTTTCAGTGCTCTATGGCATGGAACAATTCAGGATTATGTCCGGTGCTTTAGGTCTCTTAGATTTCATAAGACAAAACAATTTTTGTGATACACTAAGTGAATGCTTCAAACTGTAAAGTGTGCTAGTAACAATGCCCATGACAACATCAGAAGCAGAAAGGTGTTTTTCTACCCTGAAGAGGATTAAGACATTCCTTAGGAACACTATGTCTCAAGAAAGACTATCTGCTTTGGCGATGTTGTCCATTGAACGCGACTTCATCATGGCTATTCCAGACTTCAATCAGAGGGTCATTGAGAAGTTTGCAAGCAGCAAGGAAAGACGGATGGACTTTCTGTATAAATAGGTATGCTTGTATTTAGTCATTTTACTTATTAATTGCATATAAATTAGCTTTATATTTATACGCCCTCATGTATACACGGCTTTATAGTTTAAAGAAAAGTATGTTTAACTCCTCTTCAATATCCATTGTGCACCACAATATTTTCAAACCACCAGCCGCCACTGGTGAATTGAGAGTACATTGTGTGGATTGAAAGGACGGAAAGTGATACAAAGAAAACTGAGAGAATGGAGTGGGCTGAGGAGAAAAAGAGTGAACTGAGAAGACGCAGATTGGACTGAGAGGAGAGAGAGAGAGGACTGAGGTAGTAGAACAGGGAAAGGAAACAGAGTGGACCGATATCAAAGAGAGAGTACTGAAATTACAGTGAGTGAGCACAGAGAGGACTGAGAGGAAAGAATTCTGAATCGCAGTTTCCCCAGTTCACTCTCAGTCCACTCTCTATCCTCTCAGTTGACTCTCTGTACACTCAATCCACTCTCAGTTTTTCACCCCACTCTGTCCTCTCTGTCACCTGAGTCCATATTCTGTACTCTCTGTCCTCTCGATCCACACTGTGTCTCCTCTCAGTCCACTCTCTGTCACCTCAGTCTACTCTCTGTCCCTTCCCTGTTGTCTCAGTCACTCTCTGTCCTATCAGTCCACTCTTTGCCTTCTCAGTCCACTCTCTGTCTTCACTCTGTCCTCTGAGTCCACACTCTGTGCTCTCAGTACACTCTCTGTTCTCTCAGTCAACTCTATCCTCTCTGTCCACTCACCCTTCTCTCAATTCACTCTCTGGTCCCTCTCTATACTTTTAGTTCACTCGCTATCCCCACAGTGCTCCATCTATTCTCTCTGTCCTCTCAGTCCACTGCCTGTCCTTTCATTCCACTCTCTGCAGGCCTACTCACAGTCCACTCTCTGTATTTTAGTCCACTCTCTGTACACTCAGTTCACTCTGTCACTTTTGTGCCTTCTCTGCCCTTTGCCTTCCCTCTGACCACTCTCTCTCGTCTCAAAGTTCAGTTCATGAAGGAAAGAGGAGACTGAGAATAAAACAATGACTGAGAAGACAGTGATGACTGAAATTTAGTGGAAGGGGTTCAATATGTAAGGTTTTTTTAGATTTAGATTTTCCAGCAAATCCTTCATACCCACATTAATGAATTTTAATTTTAAGGGGCTCGAACTAAGGAGATAACACGCTCACTAGGTTCAAACTACAGTCCGATATTTAACGGAGGGGGTTCATTATGTATACAAGTTTAGGTTTTTCCTGCAATTCTTTATTCCTACAATAAGCAATTATACATTTTCAGGGCTCGAACTCAGGACCCGTCATTGGGTTAAAACTACAGACTGTAATGTGGCGGAAGATTTGCATTGTGTATACAAGTTTTTAGTTTTTCCTGAAATGTTTTATTCCTTTAATAAAAAATTATAAATTTTCGAGGCTCGAACTCAGAGAATAATACCGTCATTGGGTTGAAACTACAGGCTGTAATTTGGCGGAAGATGTGCATTGTGTATACAAGTTTTAAATTTTTCCTGCAATTTTTATGTCTTTAATGAAGAATTATAAGTTTACGGGGCTCAAACCTAGGAAATAATGCCGTCACTAGGTCCAAACTACAGATTGGAATTTGGCGGAAGTCGAGCAGTGTGTATACAAGTTTGTAGATTTTCCTGGAAATTTTTATGCCTCTAATAAACAATTATAGCCTACACTTTCGGTATTCGAACTCAGAAAATATTGTCATCACTTTGTCCAAACAAGAGACTGTAATTTGGCGGAAGATGTGCATTGTCTATACAAGTTTTTAGATTTTTCTTGCAATTTTTTATGTTTCTAATACAGAATTATAAATTTTCTGAGCTCAAACCCAGGATATAATGCCGTCATTGAATCCAGACTACAGGCTGTAATTTCGCGGAAGTGGAGCATTGCGTGTACATGTTTTTGGACTTTTCCTGTAATTTTTAATATCTATAATGATGAATTATATATTTTCGGGGCTCGAATTTGGCTTTAATTGGTTCCTATGTTGGCGGTTCCATAGATGGACCGTTCCTACCTACTACAAAGATAATCTTTGCAATAAGACAACAGTATTTTACACTCTTTGCGCGTCTCGTACTCTCTGCTCGACCTGCATTAGGTTTTTATCGAGAGGAAGATTGGCATAAGTAACAATTTTCGTTACAGTGGAGGCAGATGAGTTAAGATTGGTAGCGCAAAGACCGCTAGAAATATGTTGGCACTCCTTCAAATGTGACAGCATAGCGGGACAAATACTGCAGTAGAGCTAATTGTACTTTTATTCCCTGTATGTTGAAAGGTTGGCTGTGGATTCCTTGTTGGTGCAGGTTCTAAAGTTTGCGTAACATTTGCAAAGTAGTTATTAAACACTTCAGCTAATTTATGTGGACTCTTAATTAAGCTACCATTGTTTAATAATTCAATATTGACTTTTGCTATGTCTGATTTTTTCCCGGTTTCCCTTTTTACAACATCCCAAATTGCTTTACTTTTATTTTCTGCTCTCAAAATGAAGTCCTGATTGTAATTTAATTTTGCCTTATGGATTACTTTTTTTTAGGATGTTACAATATGTTTTATAATATAGTTTGAGATTTAAATCATTTGTATATTGACATACTGTATATTGTGCAATTGTCTTCCTTTTACAAGAAATTATGATTCCTTTCGTTATCCAATTTTTTTATTTATTCATTTTGTTTGAAAGAATAATTTTTTAATTGGAAATGCGATATTGAAATAATGTGTTACAGTGTTAATGAATTCCACTGATTTTTCATTTACATCTGTTTTGTTAAACACATCAGACCAGTCTTCTTTTAGGAGCATAGATTTAAAGTATTCTATATTTGACTCATTACATGATCTTTTATAGCTGACGGACTTATTACTAGCTTTAGGTTCAGCATTTGCTTCTAATTTTATATGTAAAAATGTAGCATTATGGTCTGAAATTCCAATTTTTATATTTTCTGCTGAGAATGGGTAGAAATCATTATCAATAACTATTTGATCCAAGCATGTCTGTGATGTAGGAGTTATACGTGTGGGGGAATCTATAGTTTCTATAAGCTAAATGAATGAATCAGTGATCTGAAATCAGAAGCTGCACTATTGTTTTCTGAAAAATCTATATTGAAATCGCCACATAAATTTAATAAATAATAATAAATACATAAATTTATTGTTGTTTTTTAACGAGTGCAATAGGATTTCAAGATTCTCAAGAAATGTTTTCAAAGATCCACTTGGTGATTTATAAATGCAGGCTACTGTGAAACAATAATTTGAGTAATTTATTTCTGTTACTATGTGTTCAAAGTCCTTTTCTCGGTTAATGTAGTATGTTTGTCTTTTCTCAATATGATATATGTTACTGGTGGCTTTTACAAATATTGCTGAGCCTCCGTTTTTATACTTTGTGCGACTACAGGAACCTGCAAGTTTATAATTTTTAATAAGGAATAAAGTTGCTTCTTTTTTATTTAGCCAGTGTTCTGTACAACACAAAATATCTATACCTCGTAATGCATGACTGAATAGTACTTCTAATTCATTTAACTTATTTTTAAGGCATTGAAAGTTTTGATGCATTATTGACATACCAGTAGAGTTGAATATATTATTGGTATTACCAGAAGTCTTTACCATATCAAGTGTAATTAATTTACCAATATTATCTATCCTATTGATTGATCTGTTTATAAAAAATCATCACTTAGCTTTTTAGGAGGTATCCTTTTCCTCTGAGATTTACGAAGATCAGCAGTTCCCTTGTCAGCTTCAGATTCCTTGGACAGTTCTCCCCTATCCGCAGGTCCCTCGTCAGCATCCAGTTCCTCGGGTAGTTCTCCCCTGTCAGCACTTTTCTTGATGACGTCGTCTTCTTCTGCCGAGTCTCCCCTGTCAGTAGTTCCCTTGTTGGCGTCGTCTTCTTCTGTCGAATCTCCCCTGTACGCTGTTTGCTTGTTGGCGTCGCCTTCTTCTGCCGAGTCTCCCCTGTCAGCTGTTCCCTCGATGGCGTCGTCTTCTTCTGCCGAGTCTCCCCTGTCAGTAGTTCCCTTGTTGGCGTCGTCTTCTTCTGTCGAGTCTCCCCTGTCCGCTGTTCGCTTGTTGGCGTCGCCTTCTTCTGCCGAGTCTCCCCTGTCAGCTGTTCCCTCGATGACATCGGCTTCTTTTGTCGAGTCTTCTGTATCCGGTCTGGTCCAATCTATCACGACGGGGTCCCTTGTTGCACTCCCAATTACATTCAATATTTCATTCATAATGTGTTCTCCCATTTGTTGCTTCCCACTGTTGTTAAGATGAAGTCCATGTCTAGTGAATTTATTTCTATCCAGGTTTACGTCGATTATCCTAACATTTTTTAAGATTCCCATCCTTTTTTTCAGTCTACAATTAAATGACTTGACTTCCTTATTTACATAAGATGAAGCTATGAGATCATGTCTGTGTGGAGCACTTATGAGCAGGACATTTGTATGACTGCATTTATTTGCAAGCGACGTCAGGTTCCTAATAGCATGGGCTGCATTGTTTTTGCTGATGTCATTTGTACCTCCCCACACTACCACAAAGTCATTTTTTGTTAATTTCATGATGTCAGATTTGGCACTTTCTACTATATCTTTAGTGCTAGCGTTGGGTTTCACGTAACCAGTAACATTAATCGGCACTTCACTAAGATATTTTATGTTCTCTGCACAACCTCTCGCATGCCTGTCACCAATAACTTTAACAGTACGTTTCTTTGTACTCGGCAGACTTCTTTCTTTACATTTTCCGCCATTTTCGTTCTTCCTTTGAACCACACTTTCCTTCTCCTGTTGACTCTGGAGCACTTCGTAGCGATTTACTATTACTGGAAACGGTTGTCGATCGGTATGGTGAAATTCTCTAGAATTATTTGCTTTAGTCCCCTTTTTACCTGTTGCTATAGTCCATCCAAGCGTTTCCAAGGAACTTTCTTCTTTCGCGGTACTGCGATTAGGCCTACAAATTGGAACCTCTCCTTGGTGCTGTAGAATGTTTCCATCCTCTTGTAGCACTTTAATTATTTCCAACACAGATAACAACTCTCCTTGAAGCTTATCCACTTTCCTTTCCAGACTGCAACACCTTGTACACGATTCGTTGTTTGGAATATTGAAATTACTACAAAATGCGGGAGCTACATTTACATTTCCCAAGCCGGCCGCCATCTTGAAGAACAATAGTAGGCCTAGTAGTAATGGTAATAATAGACCTAGTAGTAGTGGTAATAGTAGGCGTAATAGTAGTGGTAATAGTAGGCCTAGTATTAGTGGTAGTAGTAGGCCTAGTAGTATTGGTAATAATAGGCCTAATAGTAGTAGTAATAGTAGGTCCAGTTTTGGTGGTATTAGTAGGCCTAATAGTAGTGAAACCTAGTTAGTAGTAGTGGTAATAATAGACTTAGTAGTAGTGGTAATAGTAGGCCTAGTAGTAGTGGTCATAGTAGACCTAGTAGTAGTGGTAATAATAGGCCTAGCTCGGCCATCAGCTATATTTTCACTAATTTCTTTGCATTTAATACAACTAAAAACTAGAAGTACATACTGTACAAAACGAAAATTACATGATTAATTCATTTATTGTGAAACAAAACAGTTTTAGACAGATATAGTCTGAGGATTTTCTTATTCACTCTGCTATTATAATCCACTGTAACCCTTACATACATAGTTGAAATCAACCTTATAAACCTGATTAATGTGTTTCTGGAAAAAACTTTATCCGAGAAATATTCCGATTCTGTAAACACATTCAAAGGAGGAATTACATTTGGAACATTCTTCCAAATATTAAGATATGCATGCTTTCCTGGGCATCCTACAATAGTAGCTATGTTCAAACAATTTTTGCGGCGCAGTATTTCACCATTTTCTTATTATTTCCCTCCTTATTATTCGTACTCCTCAATAAGCATGAACTGCTTGCACTCCCGGCGAAGCATCAACTCCCTTTAATGGCGGCCGAACAGCTGTTCAATTTTGTACGCGAAACAGACGCCGTTGGTGCTTAGCCTCCAAAGAGATTTAAAGCCCTCTCACTAGCAGTAAACACTTGTCGACTCTGTCGTCCTAAAAGCAACCGATAGAGGTGCTGCAAGACAACCTCACATACCAGTGACTACCTCGCGCAGTTTGTGCCGGCTTCTGCTACAGTATTATGTTATATATAGATATTGCATGTGTATATGACGAAAGCGAGTAATATGCTGTAGTTCCTTGTGCGTTTAGTAGTGTATTGTGAAAAATGGTATATTGCTGCGCGCCATTTCGTAAACAGGGCTCCCGAAATAAAGCTCCTGGCGTTAGTTTTCATGAATTCCCTAGTCAAGATTCCACTACATAACTATTGATTAAAACAATAAGCAGACAAGGTATGTACGTTTCTGAAAGAAATATTTTAAATGTTTATATTCAGTTCCTACCTAAATAGTTTTCATTTTATCTCTTATGTAGGTGATACGAAGGATAAATTATGGCAGCCTAATGATCATTCTGTGGTATGCAGTAATCATTTTCTTACTACGGACTATAAAACTGGTCTGAAGATAAAGAAATTGAAGCCCAATGCACTTCCTAGTGTTTTTCAAGATTACCCTCCAAGTAAAAGAATTAAATTGAATGAACCGAGAAGAGTAATCGTAAGAGCTGAAACAAAATGTTAAAAATCTAATAATCATGATAATCTTGATGAAGATCATGGAAATATGAATAACGAATCCTGCCAATATAGCCATACTTCACATGAGCTTAAAAATGACATTGGAGTTCAAACAAAGTTAAAGATAAATGGACGCATTATTTCGTTGCAAAATAGGAAACTGCAAACGCTGCAAAGGTTTCGTCAACGTGCGAAACAAAAGATATCTGAACTGCAAAAAGAGCAGAAGAAGCTCAAAGACAGAGTTAAAGAATTAGAAGAAAAGGTTGCTCACTATAACATCAATAAAATTGAAAGTGCAAGTGAAGAAGAAAATATTAAGGCAATGTTTTTATTGGAGCAGCTTAGAGTCTTCTCCCATATTAAACCTCGCTGGAGCGAAGCAACTATAAGATATTGTATTTTGTGGCAATGCAAGTCACTGGCAGGATATAAATTTGGAAAAAATGCACATATATTAACCTTGCCATCAAAATCTACTTTAAAGAGGTATGTTGGTAGTACTACTGGTGTAATGGTGTCTAGTCTAATTGAAAAGAGGCTACACGCGGAAGCAAAATGTTCGGAAGGAATAAATATATGTGGCTCCATTATATTAGATGAAATGGCTATACAACCACGCTCAATTTATTGTAAAGCGACAGATGAAGTTCTGGGACTGGTTTAAATGAATGGGCTTGAAAATAACCTTGGCTTGGGAAAAGTGATTGCAACAAATTTGTTGTGTTTTGTGTTTGTTGGCTTAGCTTCCCATTTCAAGATACCGGTTGCTTATTTCTTCACAAAAGACGTGAAAGCAGAGGAGCTGCAACTGACAATTAAAGTAATTGAAAAAGTTGAAAATGCATCGCTTGTTGTTTTACGGATTGTAGCAGACAACCATGCCACAAATGTAAAGCTGTTCCGGATTCTGTCAGGTGGTAACGCCCCCCAAACTGTAGTGCCACACCCACTGGACAGTTCTCGTCACGTTTTTCTGTCATATGACCAATGTCATATCCTGAAGAATCTGAGAAATGCTTTATTGGACGTAAAAAGAGAGCTGAGTAATTGTGGGAAACCTGTCACTGGCTGGTTTGTTAGGAGGCTCTACGAACTGCAGAGAGAAAAAACTTGAAATTAGTTAGGCGCCTTACACACAAGCATGTGTATCCTACTAATTTCGAGAAAATGCACGTGGGCAGGGCAGTAGATATATTCTCTACTGATAAAATATCTGCTCTTGAATTTTTGAAGGAGCATGGACCTGAATTCGGAATTTCCGAATTTAAAAATGCAGAAGGAACGATCAAGTTCCTGAAAATGGTAAACAAATGGTTTACCATTTTAAATGTGAAAAACACTCACCAATTTGTACACAAAAGGAAGGATGATGCAATGCATTTTTTTTCCGGTTGATGACGCAAGACTCTTCTGGTTGGAAAATGACTTCATACCGTATTTGGAATGGTGGGAGAAGCCAATAACTAGAAAGGCCGAGTTCATTAGCAGTGAAACATTTGGAGCAGCTTGTCTCACAACCAAATCTGTTATTGAGTGCATTAAGTACCTTCTGCAGAATGGTTCCCATTTTGTACTCACACGGAAATTTTCTTCTGACGAAATAGAAAATCTGTTCAGGCAGCTTGCAGGCAGTAACGATCAAACAAACGCAGCAAGTGTTACTGAGGCGCTCCACAAAATTTTAGTAACTGGCCTTGTTAGTTCATCATTTTCTGGAAATGTAAGACCTGATTCCGCCTGTAGTAGTTGGATGTCATCCACACGGAAGTCAGTAAACGAGGAAATCTAGGATGTCTGTGTTCCAGTGTTAAATTCACAAATGCTTGCACAATTGAAATATATGGAAGAAGAACCAACAGAATTGCCTTCTGTTTCAGTGACAACTGCTGCTGCTTATATCGGAGGATATTTGGTACGTGTCGTCGAAGAAAATATACAATGCGACGACTGTGTGAACAGCATAGACAAATAACAGAGTCATTATTGCACAATCTCCTTCTCCAATAATGGCCCTAATAAAAGTAAAGATAGGGGTGGTTTACGATATCCGAAACCCATATTCGTAATGCTAACAAGACTGGAACGTGTAGTTGATGAGGCTCTGAAATCAATGATTGGTCAACCAAGAATATTACGTACACTGTCAGATATGTTATTGCTTTATATGAGTCGTACTCCGGTTTTGCAGTGTGGTAAAGATGTTCATTCAGAGATATTGAGCAAATTAATATTGCAAAAATTCCTGCGACCATATATAACTAATTTCACCAACAATTTGACGGACCAGTTTCGCAGGGACTATGTTGCGAAAAGAAAGGAAAATTCAGAGAAGAAGCTCTCCAGGAAAAGTGTTAAGACAATTCCTCTTAATTAGGCTCAGTGGACAACCAGCTCACTTCGTCTCTTCATTACAATATTTATACGGTCTTACTAATAAAAACTCTATATACAGACGTTTAACTGTCTTATACTTATACAATGAGTAGCTCGTTTATAAGTCTACTGTAAATTCCTTACTAATAATCAGTACATACGTCGTGTATAACAGTATAACTGTTACAGAGCTACGTCATAGTTTCGTCATTACTTCGTTACGAAAGATAATAGAATATCTGAGGTTCTCTATTGCATCCGGTAGAGCGCTCTAGTGTGGCGTGTTAAATATCGATAGTACAACTGGCTCTAATCGATTACTACACTACATTTTGGTCAAAGAGTACAAGCTACAGCAATATTATTCTAATAATTCTATAATCTTTGGTTTGTTCTTCTGTGGTTACAAGGCATCCATCATCATAAAATGACAGTCGATACGAACAGCTGTTAGAGGGCGGCCATTTTTTCGCTATATACAACGCTTAAACTAGGGGTTTCGTGTATATAACTACTGCAAAGCAATTCCCATTGTATAGTTACAGCCTGTTTATACGTCCATAGCTTATTCACGGTTTATTAGTAACGTTTTCTGTCTCAACTCTGTATAAGTATCGTATAAAAACTATACACGGTTTATTAGTAAGACAGATAATATATTAATATGAACAATACAGCTTTATTATCATTGTAAAATAAAGATTATGACATGAACTATAATTCTCGACGTCAAAAATCAGATGGACTCGTAGTGGTAAAGAAGAATAATTCGCAAACGTGTCATCTTCTACTCTGCTTCCATAAGAGATCTTCATGAAATGAGGTTTGCTTGTGGCGCTTCAAGCGGAGAAATCTTGTATCGCAGCGCCGACACTGTTTACATAAGGTATGTTACTAGTGAGTAGGCTTCTAGTTACTTGGTGGCTAAGGTTGGTGTCTCTAGTTATATATTACAAACTCTTTGTTACACTCAAATATAAAAGCCCGACCATGGATAAATATATATTTATCCATGGCCCGACTCTACGAGTGACGTCACACAATTCACATTACGTCAATAGAACGAGAAGGCAAACAAGTCTAGTTGCGGATGGGCCACTTTATTCTGTTCTCTTTGGAACACACTTTTTATCTTCTCAGAACACACTACATCGCTGGCGGCATCTGGCGTTAAAATGTAACGTCAATAAAGACCATTGATAATCCAAATCCACATTCTTTCTGTTCGTTTTGGTTAAGGGTGTTATGGGTAGAGCGGGTAGAGGAAAAGTCTTGATCTTGTGTGTGGCCTGTGATTCTCTATCTTCTCGGTATACCCTTTTTTTAAAAGGGACGATAGTGATTTGACAGTTGTGAATTGTAAGAAGTGAAATACAGAAATTTGGTGATCACAAGAAATGGCACTGAGAATGAAAGCGAGGAAAGACATTCTTCCGAAACTGCTTTCAGAATTTGTGGCGTTTACTTTTGTGATCTGCATAATACCCACAATATATTGGTTTGAATTGTATGTGGTTCTTCCTTCTTTTTACCCATTGTGGTCTCTCTGGTACACTATACATTTTATATGTGGTACATTTCTTATGTGCAACATTACAAGTAATTTTGTTGCTGTTGTTTGCACAGACACAAGTGTTAAAGGACTGATGTTACAATCGACGTTACGACCTAAATGGCACTTTTGTTCAGTGTGTGAATCAATTTCTCCACCACGATCCTGGCATTGTGATACTTGCAATACATGTATTATGAGGAGAGATCACCATTGTATGTTCACCGGTTGTTGCATTGGACATTATAACTATAGATTCTTTATAATATTTGCTGTACATTTACTAATTGCAACTGCATATGCAACCTATTTCAACAGTTTTTTTATGTGGGATAGGCTTAATTTTGAAACACCAATGGCATTAGTGAAGGTTATATTTCCTCTGGCAATGGTAGCATTTGGAATCGATGCATCAGAAACTCAGCTGTTCATTATATTATGTTTGGTGACTATAATGGGCATGCTTTTTATGTTATCGTTATTAATTGTTCATTTCAATTTAATTTGGCATGGAACAACAACTTACGAAAAAAATCACAAAATAAAGGATTATGATCTAGGATGGAAACAGAATTTCAAAGATGTGATTGGAGAAAATTGGCTGTTAGCATGGTTTCTACCATTTGCTCAATTAAAATTGCCAGGTAATGGAATTGAGTGGCCTACACTTCATTCCTTGAACATGGAAACATCAAAAAGTAGATAATGAACTGTACACCTACACATCTGGAAAAGATTAATTTCTAAATAACTTTTTAGAATTCGATTACTGACATACTGAACTGGGTGTTTAATTTTTTTTTTTTTTTTCGTGGAATCGAAATAAAACGTGTTTCAAAGAAGCAACACATGTTCGCTTCTATTTGTAACCATGAATATGGTTAGGATACCTTATTATGGCTGTGTAATTCCATGTTTTGCCTTTCACGTAATTAGTGTACACACGGTTGCCCACAGGGGAAACAATAGGGACAAGCGCCTCTGTTTAGAAAACAGACTGTTTACTTTTTAATATTATGTACTGGTAATTTTTTTAAACATATTGTGTTCACGACTGTATATTTTATATGTGCATTTGTTTTATTACGGTATATCGAGGGGGGGGGGCGGAGCAGATTTTTCATCACAGATTGTTATTCTTAAAAATTAACATCATGGATATCGAAGTGTTTTGCCCCTATTGAGATTAAAACCAGCTGGCTCTTCTGAGTGTACACTTACAAGACTTATAAATAACTTACAGGGATCATCCGCCATGTATGTGTGTTCACCTCTAAAGAAATTTATGCAAAAAAAATAAGTTTATCTTCTATTTTCCCCTTATGTAGTGTAGTGCACAAAATCAAAGTTTTTATTCAGCTCATGTTAGATGTATTAAGCTATTGTATGGTTCATTGAGCCCGCACAGATCACTTAACTTGTATAGCCTAATTGTGAAAACTTAAGAATGGTGAAGTTAATTAAATTGTGGGAAATTTATCCAAAAGTGATGACCAGTAAGTACGGTATAGAATAAGTTGAGCTGGAACATATACACTGTGTCCTGCTTAGAGGAATCGAGAAATAAGTGATAATTTCAAGTGTAAATAATGGTTTATTAACTGGAGCGGGCGCGTGATCTTTTGTTAAATGAACTGGTGCGCTGTGTATTTAGTACACATCTAGGAAAAATTATGTTCCGTTAATAGAAATCACTCTTTCTTGGAAAATAGTTTTCAACAGCTACTAAAATTAATTAAAGGAGCAGTCCGCGATAAAGTTAAGTTGGCTTTAATCAAACACGTTTTTCAATCTAAGTAGAATGTAATTTGCCGCATGTCAATGCGAGGCATGGTTCTTGAGTTACTGACTCCGCACAAAAACGTATGATGTCACAGCCACTGAACTGGTGTGATTGCGTAGTAGACCGAGAACCTCGGTGAGTGCAGCGAGCACTTTGTATTAAAATAAATAATCTTCTCTCACCGTAGTAAACGTGAACAGAATTTCGAACTTAGTTATGATTGTGTGAAGTCATGTTTTGCTTTTCATTTAATCATAAAACCAGCATATACCAATGTTGTGGTTTTATGTAGACGTATTTTCTTTTATATGAAAGATATTGAACTACAGTAGACTAAACAGAAGAAATTGTATCGTAATACAGTTTAAAATGCCGTGGTGTTGTGATTTTTCGTGTTCAGAGGGAATAACAAAAACAGGACATGAAGAAGGGGTATCATTTTTTCATGTAGCCTATTTCCGAACAGAGAAAAGTTACTGCAAAGATTTAAAACATGGGTGAAGAAAATCAACAGAACAGGTTTTACACTATCAAAAACTACTGTTGTGTGTTCCAGTAATTTCCGTGAAACTGATTTTGAAGAATCGTATTTACCAAAAAGACGTTTAATGAAAGACAATAGAACTCCTATTAAAATTAAGAAAACTTCTGTCCTTTTCCTATTTTTGAAAGGAGAATCTCCCAAGACAGTTTTGATCTATGCACTCCTCTGCTTATAAATAAAAGAAGGTCGTCGAAGGAGCAATAGCAAGTTGCAGTGATGCACCTATAGCTGAAAATATTGACGTGTGAGTAGTTCTCGATGAGGCTGAAAATTCACAGGAACCTAATATAAACAAAGCTGTGCAGTGTGAGATAGGGTGCGAGACGCTAAGAAATGTGTGTGGTGAATCAGATGTGGGGGAGCAGAAACTGACTTAGAGACATATTTTCAAATAGAAGAAGAAACTTCAAATTCCAATTCATCAGGTTCCGAGGATGCTGCACATAAAACAGAAAGTAAATAGGAAGTCAAAAAGTGGGTTTTTTTTTTTTTTTTTTTTGGTCAGCGTTACAAATTTTGTTTTTCTTCTGTAATATTTGTCATTCCTCTTTTACAAATATTTGGTAGAAACAATAGGACCATTGCTGAAAGTTAATGCAGTGTGCCAGAATGCCCGTAATTGGGAGTGGAAGTCCGAACAGAGGTGAAGCATAGCAGTGAGTTCTGCGTTATACTTGTGCGATATAAGATACAAATATTTTAAAAATTTTTCAAAACCTTTACAACTATGTTTCATCGGCAAGACAACATTTTATAAAATAATTTCAAAATTCGTAGAACCAACAGTCAGATGTACTTATTTTCAGATTCATGAACAACTTATCAATTCCCTAAAAGATAAAAACGTGCGAATCGCGGTGATGGCCAATTTGACTCACCTAGTTACAGTGCAAAATATGTGACTTACAGTGTAATGGACCTCGATTCAGATAAGATTGTAGACTTCGTAGTTCTGCAAAAAGGTCTAATTGTAGGCGAACAGCATGCGAAAAAGTTCTAGATCACCTAAAAGAAAGAATTAACATTACCCTCTTTCTATCTGACCGCCATAGATTAATTAGGAAATTGATAAGGACCAAATATGAATGGATGGGCTATCAATTTGACATTTGGCACATGGCAAAAAGCTTAAAGCCGCCGCACAAATGTGGAAAGAGAGCATCATAAATCACCTATGTGGTCTTGTGCTACATGTGAAGGTGATTCTGACGACTTAAAAGACAGATTCATTTCTGTATTAAATCATGTTTCTAATATACACGAATGGGGAGAAACAGAGACATAATAAAAAATGTGCACACATTCACCCATACAATAGTGAGAGGGAATGGATCGAACCTGGATCCAGCGATTACAATGCTCTGAGAAAAGTTGTATGTAACCCTGCTCTTTTAAAAGACCTGAATCAGACTAATCAATTTTGTCACACCAGCAAATTTGAATCATACCATAACGAGAGGTTGCTTTACACTCCTAAGAGAAAACACTTTCCATATGGTGGAATGGTAACAAGAACTATGATTGCGATAATGGACCATAATTACAACGTGAAAAGAGATGTAACTGGCTCCAGACTCCAGTACTCTAAAGCCACTAAACGATGGGTGGAAGACAAAACATACAGCTGGAAGAAAAATGCGTGGAGAGAAGATACTATACAGAAAAATGTCTTGGAAGTAGTTCTGGTTATCAACTGCCGAATTTGATGATCCACATGTTTTAGAGGTTCCCCCAAACATAGCTTCGTGCCTAAACCGTGTGACTCAACAAGTATGACGCAATAGATTAATATAAACCATGTACTAATTTATTGTTGGCGTGAGATAAACACGTATTTGCAGTCCATTCATAACGAATATTTCACTTCTCACATACATTCACTCACTCAGTGAAGGCGTTGAATTAGGTTATAATGGATCGACATATTAAACCTTTTCAGTTTGAACCCTTACCAGACCCAAGTTGTTCTTATCACTATGAGTACAAAATTCAAAATGGGTAAGTTATTATTTTTATTATTATTATTATTATTATTATTATTATTATTATTATTATTATTATTACTACTACAGTATATGCATGTGATAGGTCCTAAGTGTATTAATAATAACTGACTAACGTATGAATATATATTTACTCGATCTACTCTGTATGTCATACGGAACTACAACGCAGTCTTACGAAGCGATCAGTGGTTATGACGTCAGAGCTTGCAGTAAGACCTTTAATATTTCGCAAACTAAAAGGCGTAGAGCGATGCGACAAATGCCGTTAATCCAAGGATTACTTTGGTAAACATCCTATAATATAATCGAAATATGGAATTTTATCGCGGACTGCTCCTTTAAATAATATTGCATTACATGTTACATAGACTAAGTGTAGAATCACATAAAAATGCTTTTAAATTACATAAAAGACTGTTTCTTCGAAGAGAGTTTCCAGTTTAATTATTAAAATAAAGTCAAGAAACTTGTATGATACTGTACATTACACGTTTTTTTTTTTTACTATATTTAATTACGAACTCAATTATTATTGAACTGCAATGAAACCTGTTGTCCATTTGCTCATAACTTTCAACAGATCTCAACATCTCTTTTGCATCTTCGAGAGGTAGTAAACATTTCTCACTTGTGCGTGTTATTTTCACATGATCCTTGCAGACAAAACAATGACAGGCGTCACATCTTATCGTGGTTGAGCTATTTTTAGCAGGGCCACAGGTCGTACAGCGGACTCTCTTCTTCGTAATGGGCTCTGCAACTACCTCAGCAATGTTGTGACATCAGCAGACAGTGAAGAGATTCCAGCTCTGTCTACAAGCTGAGGCTTCATAAGAGAAAATGCCGAATTTTTCAGGAATATTCTTCTCTTATATTTTTCATTTTTTTCATCTGCAGAAAAGATTAGTTGGGCATTGATACCTGCTTTATCCATAAGGGAAAGAAATATTACCAGTGGCCACCTTCTTGTCACATGCGGAATGGAATACACACCACACATTTGATCGACTTTATCGAATCCTCCCTTTGTGGCGTTGTAGTCCAAGATAATGTCTGGTTTGTTGGTATGTACATTTATTGTCCCAGAATCGTGCATAGTCGATAATAGGATAACAGCCTTGTTCTTCTTTGGAGTGTAAGACACCAAAGTTATGTACTCTTTTGAAATCCAAACAAGGATGTATCAACACCTCGATTCTTATGGGGCAAAAATTCTGGTGGAATTTGTCGTTTATTCTTTCTCATAGTGTCAATGCGAGTTCTTTTTTCAACAAAGAGGCAGCTAGGTCATAACTGATGTACCAATTGTCCATAGCAACATTTCTTTTGGAGCCTTCAATGTGTGTAACAATGTAACAAGCCTTTCGACATCGCTCAGAGAATTGGAAACATGGTATGGCCCTGGGGGCTGTTTTCCACAATAAACTTCGATGTTGCTTGTGAAGAATGTTTTAGCATCAGCTAAAACAAACACCTTTATCCTGTATTTAGCTGGCTTGTTTGGGATATATTGAACAAAAGAGCAATGTCCCCGGAAGGCATGCAATTTTTCGTCCACTGTTACAAATTCACTTACGCTGTAACTGTTCTTACAATTTACCACAAACTCGTCTAAAATTGTACATAAGTATGGCTGCAAGTTTATCACTCACCCTTCTTTCTTGTCTGGTGATCTTATTATCGAAACGGATGCAGCGTAAAAGAAATAGAAACCTCTTGTAGCTCATGACTGCTCTCGTTATTTGTATTCCAGAACCACCTGTTGCCCAAAATTCAGTCATATTTGTGTGGTTTGCTTTCTTGATTCCATCATGTTGTATCTTTTGTGTCCCTGTCTCTGGAATATTCTACGCTGTCCTTCTTACAATGAATGTATAGATTTGTACACTTTACAATTTCATTGATCATTTCAATAGTAATAATTTTAGTGAGAGCCTCAGTTTCACTTGTAATATCTCTAGCAGCAGACTTCACTCCAGGAAAAATTTTTATAATGTTTTTTCTTGTAGCTTTAGTTGTTCCTGTGCAACAAGTTTTACTACATTTGCAATTTCTGTCTTTTCCAATAAAATAATCGCTATCAGTAGAAGATTCCCTGCAGTCATAACATGTATCAGGCTCATATTGTTCAGATTGTGAATCGTGGTCTCTTCCAATAATGACCTCATTTTCCTCTTCCGATTCATCATCATTTTTGTTGTCAGGCTCTTCCTCGAACTCTGGATCCTTGTTGAGTAGCCAGTCAAGTTTGCGATCTGTTAGATGTGCTGCCCTACAATATATCATTCATTGGTATCAGATGTCGAAGTCAACACTAGGAATATGTACCCGTAGTACATTTCACTAAATCGCAATGCATTACAAATAACAAGAAAATTACATATTACTTACATGACCTGGTGCGCTGTGTACTTTTCACATGACAGTGACAATGCTGCAGCTCGATTTCAATATTCACTTCTTTGCTTGCAGACAGAACAACACAACTTCTCACTACATAAGCTGAAGGAATACTGACGGAATAGCTAGATGCTCGCAACAGTCAGAAGCAAAGGAAGACAGTTAAACGACTTTAATTCAAAGTTGTGTACCTTTTACACAAGCGCGCCAGCTCAAGGGTTAACATACCTTTCTACATAACTTGATGTAAAAATTCGGAGAATGCTCAATGCAACTTGATGTTTGCGCCTTGAGTTGCTCTGCAGACATCTAAACAGTATTCAACCTCCCACCAAGTGTTCTGTAGCATTTGTGCAGTCACTAGCGCAGCTGAATTTGTGATGCGTTCCCTCAGTTCCTCCAAAGTGTTAGCTCAGTCTCTTTGGTACACAACATCCTTTACAAAGCCCCAGAAAAAAAAAAAGTCCAAGGGGTCAGATTTGTCAGGCAAGGGGTCCTCGTCTTCTGAGCCACCCATTGGATAATTTTTCATTCAAGAACTCATACACCTGTTGATGATAATGGGATGGGGCCTCAGTTTGCTGAAGAAATGGTCCTTGGGGTAGTTGGTTAAAACAAAGTTCGGCAACATGTCCAGATACACATTTCCTGTGACTGTAGCCTCTACGAAGAAGAATGGTCCAGTGACTCGTGTAACAGATTTTTCTTCTGCAACTTTCTGTTGTGGTGTCCACATGGTGTTTAGCATAGCGTGTTTTCCTACAAAATGGCGCTAGGCTTGTTTTAGTGCCCTAGCAACGAACAAACGAAAGTTACGCATAAACAAACGATAATTATGCATGCAGCTGTTTTCAAACTTTGTTGCATAAACTTGGATAGTTTTTGTATCTTGTCAGATGTAAATCACAACGATATCTATTTGATTTTAAGTGGTGAGCATTTATTACTTGATTCCTCTAAGCGGTACACGGTATATATTTCTTATTATACTAAGATTGCCAAAATATCATTGTAATGCTGTAAAACATTATTTCAAAATACTTTTAAGACTTGCAGTACCGGTAACTATTATTTCGAAGATGTGATCTGTTTTTTCGTCTGTATGGAATTCCCTCTGGTGTTTCCACCTGTCTCAGATTCTGTGGGATTATCCTGGAAGTGTCTGGTTTGTCCAGTATCCTAACAGATATTCCTGGGTTCAATTTTGTCCCGCATAGTGTTTTAGAATAAGTAGAAACAAGATAATACGAAACTGGACCCGCTCCCCTTTTTTACATAACTATTTTATATTCTGCTTTCAGGAAACGAATACTTGGTTTACAACAACTAAGTATATGCCATCTTGATGTGCAGTGACACAATGAAAATGTAAAACGTAGTATCATTGATGTACAGTTTCAGTAATAAAATTCATAATCTAAGCCTTTCGCATCAATTTGACTTGATGGTTTATTCTTTAGCTTTTTTTCTATACTGGTACTGTGATTAACAACATTATTGTATATTCGTTCTGACTAGATTTATGACTTACCGCTAACTCGAAACACTTAGACGCAATGTGCAATACTTTACACATGTTACATTTACCCTTTATAGACTTCTTACAACAGGGATGGACAAAAGTGAGACATTTCCCGAAGGACATTGATACTGTCTGCAGTGTAAGCAAAGAGTTGTGTTATGCTTGCTTTATTGTATAGAATGAATATTGCAAAGCATACTGACTTATTTAAGTCATGTTTGCCTATATCTGCCTTACAGTTTCTCCCAAGGTTCGAAGAGAAGTGGCAACTCCGAATCACAATCTTTCTAAACTATTAAACAAATTGTTTTAATATTCATTACTTATATTAGAATTAACCAATGAGGAGGTACTTAAAGTGTTAGAAATTTTATTTTGTAAATTACAGTAACTTAGTGAAGACTTCTCAAAAGCTTTAGGGGGAAAAAACGAAATATATATATATAATTTGTTTACCATGTACTAGTATAAAGTTAGTCTGTAAACGATAGTAACTGAGTAGCACAAACTTGCAGTTTGTCATTAGTTAGCTTTGGCATGCATCACTTAACCAGTTGGCGAAGATAGTTTGATTGTTAATGTACCTGATTAGCTGGTATCCCAGTTATCTTTATACAGCACAAATCAGTAAGTAGGCTGTATAACGGATATTACCTTGCACAGTGGTCCAGGAACCCTGAAAACCTAGCCAAAACCTTTTTCACTTACACCAAGTGAAATCCATTAGTTTATTCGAGACAAGAATAATATATTAGAACAAAAATAAGAAAAAAAAAAAGCTTATATGAATAATGATTGTAAAGGGGGTACATACAGCTTCAAGCAGTCAAAAATTTAACATTGTTATTTTTTTCTCAGTATATATGATTTACAAGAAAAATTACAAAATAAACATATGAAAATTCCATCATTTTACTATATATTAAGAGTATTATTCATTGTTTAACTTGCCTGTTAATACATGTTGTAATTTAAAAAAAAAATGGCGACTGCTTTCTATTCAAAGTTTGTCATTTTCATTCTAACTCAACTAATTTTCAACTTTTCCACGTTCTGTTTTCTTCATTTTTAAGCCAAAGGATAAGTCTGCAAATCTAACTACCATTCAAGGATTCTAGATAATTATATAATATTTTTATTCTGCATTTAAAGTTACGGAATCGATTTTAAAGGTATTTTTGTTAATAAAAACTTCTTTCTAAACAATTTATCCAACATAAGGAGCATGATTTTGGTACAGATTGTAGATAGTGGCAAGCGGTATGTATCTTCCTGTATGTGCTTTGATCCTGGTTGAGTGGAGGAGAAGGCCTTATGGTTTTAACTCTGCCAGGGAAAATAACACGAGTAAGATCGCCATTTAATCAAATTATTTAAA
This sequence comes from Periplaneta americana, assembly GCF_040183065.1. NCBI lineage: Eukaryota > Metazoa > Arthropoda > Insecta > Blattodea > Blattidae > Periplaneta > Periplaneta americana. Next base: position 121,143,214 of record NC_091126.1, on the reverse strand, counting down.
AATAAAACTATTATTATTATTATTATCATCATCATTATTATTATTATAGTGTTTATGTTAAAACAGATAAACACTTAAATAGTTTCAGAGATATAATTAACATTGGATTTGGAAATTGCAGTTGGGAGGAAAACAGAGTAAAATTTCTCCTTCACAATTTTTAAAATCAGCGCAACATTATGCATAAAAATCGTAACTTTGAAAGTAATTTAGATATGTAAATAACTCTTCAACAAAATGCAACTGAAGAGTTGGGAACACACATTAAAATTATTAAAAAATATATTTATATTTTAAGCTGTAAAGGTGTATCTAGCTCCTTAAATATATTTACACTTCATATACATTCATTCAGAATGATCAGCTAGTTAAGGCGCATTTCAGGAGGCTAAGCACAGATGTTTTTGGGTCATTGGCTCTCTGTAGGTGGAAATCTTTGAGTCACTTGAGACCAACAGTCGAAGGAGCACATCTCTCATAGTGTCCTCTCTTGATCATTTTCGAGAATGGTGCTCTCAGTATTCTTTTATGTGCTTGTTTCTTGTTTCTTCTGACATCTCCCATTCAATGAAAGACCGTGAGTAGTTGTAGAGGGTCCATGAGCCACTTTTTTTCAGTACTTCTGTCTCCTTTCGCCTCTCAGAGAATTTGTAGCAGCTTTCTTCTTGTCGTTTTGTAGGAGATGTCTGTAAAAGATATTAACAACTGTAGGCCTATAGAATAAGTAAACTGCATGCTCAATGGCAAGGTCTCGGGAATAATTTATTTTCACGAAAATGAACAAGTTCTGTTTACCGATTCTAAAAAGGAGGAATTAAACTACTTTTGGAAAAAGAAATCAGAGCGGCATAGGGTGGCAGTCAAATTAAATCTCTAATGTAAATAAAATTACAATGAAATTTTGGCCACAACCTACATCCGTGTAATCATTTATAGAACAGTAAATTTAAATTGAAACCATTCAGGGCATATAAACAAATGTATTGAAAACGTACTTATTGGCTCTTGAGTCTTGGAACTTCGCAGTTGATAACTTGAAAACATGGATAATTGTGGCACTCGAATGACTTTTCACTTCCGAAGTCTCTGATGGACTAAGAACTGGAAATTTCATGACTATCCAGGCAGTTTAGAACACCCCAGGCAATTGAATCCTTAACTGTTAACTCGGTCAGGTTTTACCACATTAGTATTTTGAGGTTTTGGCTAGGTTTTCGGGGTCTCTGGACCACTGTGCCTTGGTGCGATTTACATGACATTATTATTGTCTGTAGCCCAAACAGAAGAACAGCTGATGAGAAATTGTATGATTCCTTGAATTCATACAGGAAAGTATTTCCTTTTGTGATTTTTTTATATGCATAAAAAATTTCCTTATAATTTTGTCATTCTCATCTATGATTATATACTTGTGTATTTTAAATGAGTTAATAGATTTTTGGGAAATGAGGTTGCAGTTTTATTACATATCTGACAGAAGATGCCTACTTGTGATAATCTAATGCTGAGAGACTTTAAGAGAATGTAATGTGTTATGTAAATTGTGAATTATGAATGCCTTTACGCTTTCATAAGTGGCATTTTTCTAACAAGGTTTTCATAGAGATAAGTTTGAGAGGAGGGGAGGGGGAGATAAAATATGTACTGGTCATTCATTGGTTCAAGTGAAGAATTTGGTATTGACTCGCAAACAGAAAGATATTTCTTTGTGCCACGAATGTTTTTTTTTTGTTATTATTGGAAAGCCTGTAGTGACATTTCATACTAGTGCATATCATCCCATTGGAAAGCATAATATTTAAAGTTGAGTGATGCTAATACGTAATTTTGAGTTTAATCTTCATTTATATAGTATCTGAGTACTTAAAAAATATTGTGATGATGATGCGTGAATGAACATTTACTTTCTTCACTGGTGAGAACATTTTCAGATGAGTGGTAGAAGTTTACTGAGAACTCTGATGCCAAGAAACACTAGGGGAAGAAAAAGAAAAGATATAGTAAAGAAAGAAGTTGTACCGTTATTGAATGAAAAACAATTCTATTTAGGATGTTTTAGTAATATGTCTGATGTTTTCTCAACCGGTCTATTGTGACCACAAGGTTTGATGAAATTGGAATATGTTATGAATTCCACAGGTATTTACCAGTATTAACTATAATAGTAACTTGGAATGGATAATTATATTTCAGATATGTAAAGTAGGTAGGCCATGCATGTATGTAGATTATATTTTTTTGTCGTAATAATGGTGGAAGGTTAATCATTTTATGAACTATAATAATAAATCTTAGATTTAAACAAGATTCTCTTTGGACCAGTACAATGCATTCCTTATAATGAATAAACCAATTGATTAGTTGTAAATTAGAATGAAGTGAATATGAAATTTAACTTTTCTTAATACAATTAAACAATTTTATGCTCGACCATGCCGAAATGTAGTAATTATATACCTGGTAGCAGTCCTTTAATGCATGTCATTAAAGTACACCTATTCATTAAAGTTCAGGTTTTCGATTATTCTCGGATATGCAATCGAGAGATGAGGGAAACATCACGGAGGCTGGAAATCCAATACTGTTGCAGAAGGTTATGTTCTGTTGCTATAATAATTAGCGTTAATTGTAAATAATATTCAAATAAATTCAATTTGTCATCTCGTTTTTCAATTCTACATCAATTTCCAGGTTATACATTCTCTGCATTACATCAAGGTCAATGACATTATTGTTCCTCGGAAAAAATCAATACTTTCGCGTCTGCGCACATCTCACAATTCAAGAGCTATGAACAAGGTCACTTCCGATATTCTGTCGGATACAAATAAAATGTATACTTCTGAATAATTTAAAGTTAAAAATATGGTCGAGCATAAAAAGTCGTATGAAACTTGCCTATAATGGTAATTAAGACGCTCGTATGAAAATTATGAAATTCGCTTGCACTCGTTTCATAAACAAACATACTTGCATCTTAATTACTATCATTATAGGCTCATTGCATAATGTACTATTATCACATCCCTAATAGAATCTTACATAATTATTGCACCAGCCTTTGGTGATGGCCCGGACGAAATAGATTGTGGTGTTCCATAACAAAGGTGTTGTGTTCGATTTCAATTAATAGTACTTTACTTTCTCATTTTACGAAGTGTAAAGAGAAATATTCTGATATTGCAAAAAAAATGCATTCTGAGATTGTCATGAATATACAAGTTTTCAGGATATCTGATACTAAAAATGTTTTTGGCATGCTATCCACTTGTCTACAGTGATTTCTTTTTGGCTAATGGATGTTGCTCATATTCAGTATGTACGAGCGAATTTCTTTATTTCTATTTATTTATAGCCTCGTTAACTGCGAGATCATATTTCCACTGTCTTACTGTTGGGAATGCTTGTTGCTATTGTTTTGTGCTGACTATTTTGTGGTAATTAGGGTCCAATCCAGCATTCGTCTTTATTTAACTGAAAATTAGTTATTCAACTGAAGAAAACCAAGCAAAACCCTTAATCAGATTTGTCACCATTGGGAATTGAATGTGAGTTTGTTTCAGTGTGCTGAAGCCATGCATACATATTTTACTCAGCTAAAGAAGCATGTTTTGGAATTCCACTTTTTTCAGGTCGCTGAAATCTTTATTAGACCACACTGTTCCCCCCCACCCCCCCCCCCCCCACAGCAACAAGCACTGCCAACAGAAAGGTTTATTGCGCACCACATTACCAAATAACCATTAATGTTACCCATATCAGGCACAATGCATTAAAAGCTTGTGTTTTAAGATTATCATTCTGAAAAAATCCTTACTTAAAACTTCCCTTCTTTCAATATTATTTCATCTTGAAAAAGGATATACAAACAATGAATTAATTATATCATTTATTACTAGCATCTCTTTTTCATTTCTATCTTCCCGAAACGCATAATGCTGGACCACACTCACTACTGTACTATGAAGTACTAAGAGAGACATAATTGTTGAGGGGCTTGAGTATTTTCTAAGTCAGAGAATGCCACACTATGCATTCTTCAGGTCAAAAACCTGGTTCATACAATGAAGAGATATTTGTTTCTCTTTTCTGTTTAAATATTACATATCTATGCTGAGGAGAAATTAAAACTTGGGAGGGGGGGGGGGAGTTACTATTTACAATATGTATATAAATATGCGGACTTAAAATGCTGTAGTTTTTCTTTTCTAGAGAAAAAGCCTGAAGTATGCAGAAGAGCCAGGATTATTATAGCATGGTATAAAAACATCTAATGGTTGAAGACAAGCAAAGTGGTCGAGTGGTTAAAACACATACAGTATGGGATCGACTGTTTGAATCCTGACACAATCAATTATGTTTTATATTGTAAATATGTAAAAATATAATAATGCCTAATCTTATCTTTAATTCTATATATCAGTTAACTCATTCCAAAGACGTAATAATTCATATTATACTGTAAGGATGTGGAATTCGGTAATTTTAAGTAATGCTTAAGAAAACAGTCATTAAATATTTTTGTGCGAGATCGTGCGTATTTGCTTGTTTTCCGCACAGAACCAATACGTGGTAAGTGTGAAATACCACATTCAGTATTCCCAACGTAACACACATAACAATTTCCCTCTTCTTACCGCTTAAGCGCGACATTCATTTTACTGCTTTAGGCTTTTAACATATTATTTTAGAGACTAGTAATAATTATAAATTGGAAACTTACCACTGCAATTTCACCTAAATTGCACTGTTAATTATTGTTTTTAAATATTTGCAAAAATTAAGTAAAGTCTACTACTCCATGAAACTTATTGCATTCCTGATAAAGTAACATTAAGGAAGCCGTGAAAAAATCAACAAGATTCCAGATGCCGATGTTATTACTGCAATATGTTATATAAATAATATTGTTAAAATATTAAAATGAAAAATAAATCATTACATAACCTTACCGTTTGTTTTAAGTTCGCATTTATAGACTGGGGGAAAAAAAAGACAGACGTATATCACGGCCTGCTGGAGTATAGTAAACACAGAAAACATTTTATAGCAACAATGTTGAAGAAAGATATTTTGGTTTTCCGAAGTTGCCGTCATTAAACAGAAACCAAGATGGAGATTTCATTGCAACTAATTAGAAATTCGTCTTTCAGGTATGTAATAAACGATCTTCGCATAAAATAATGTACGATACACGAGCGGTATGTTTGTTTTCATGTTCTCGGAAATTAAAAAAGCTCAACTACGTTTCGCTTTTTCAATCTTTTCCTCGAACATGAAAACGTCAACATACCGCTCTTGTAACATATATTACTATTAAAAGAGTTACAGGAAGTTCTGAAAGAAGAATGGGAGTGCAGCCCTTAAGAAAATTGTGGTACTCATCAGAAGTGTGCTTTAGAGGCTGCAGACTATCATTGAAACCAGAACTGGAAATGTGCAATATTAAAAGTGGCTGAAAGTATGAGTGACAGTACAGAAATGCCAGAAAAAATCGCGAGAATAGACCTGTCTTGAATGAAAAGAAAAAAAATTAAATTTTCTTAATGAATATTAAATTTCGTGAAAAAAGGGTGAAATTATTTATACAAGTGTCCTGTCACTATGAATAATTTCTGTTAAAATTACTTTTTTTTTTTTTTCAGTGAAAATTACACTGATCTTCAGAACAGTGAAATAAAAAAAAACAGACAAAAATATGTTAATAATATTGTTTTTAATCAAATAGCTTTGTTTACAAAATCTCAAGTGTCAGGTGAAACAAGGTTAAAGTGGCAGCTAAGATAAATAAGACACATACTTAGATTGAAAGCACTGTTTAATTTCATGTAATATGTATATAAATTTTTCTATATAAAATTCATAAAAATATTTGCAGCAGTAAAATGGCCTGTATTGCACTTCATATAATTGGTGTTTGTTGACAATTGACACCAATTTGATCACTTCTGCCAGCATTGGCTTTTTACCACGATGTTATTAATATACTCAACAGAAACAAGTTGCTCTTTTTCTGGGAATGCCTACATTTTCTGTCTCTGTTCTGATCCTGTATGTTATGTCAATACAGCTCGTAGTTACCATGCTGGCTGTTGGACCTGATGTTCTCAGGTTCAAATCAGACTGAGGGCAATAGGTTTCAAAGGCCATAAAATCTTTAGCAGGGAAGTAAAGCTTAGATTTACGGCACATACAAGAAATGTAACTCTGACAGAGGATATGAGCAAAATTTATTGACTATTTCTCTGCTTACATTGAATTTCAATAGTAGCAGTTGAAAGCTTTAAATAAAATACTGAATCCATCATTGCTTCAGTGGTATAGTATGGGTAGGGTAAAGTAATCATTAGAATAACATATGTTGTATGGTACATAAAAATGGAATCATTTATGAAGTGCTAGAGTACATTCATAAAAATGATCTTTCGGGTTACTGTGCCTCACAAGACGAACTGAAGAAGACAGCATGTTGAACTGAAAAAGGCCTTGAGGCTCAATAGTAATGTAGCGAATTATTGCTAAAATAATTTTAGAACCATGTCCTATGATATAATGACACAAATATGTATTAGGGATATTCTTAGGCCTTAATTTAAGAACAAGTGAAAAATCCTATGGGTATTCTTAAAAAGACAATGCAACTGCACACCTTGCCGGTTACTTCATATGTGTTTGAATCTGGATTCACGATTAAATAAGGCACATCCTGTCGCCACTACGATTCCTCTATTTTAATTCATGCGATTTTTACCTATGAGGAGATCTTAGGGGGACACTCAACTATATTTTGGAACTTTTTTCCTATTTGACCAATCTTTTTCAAATTTGGAGAAAAAGTTTAATATACCCATGGAAAGTAACATGCAAAATCTCAGCTCATTAGATCCAATACTTTTCAAAATAAAAAATATTTCAATTTTTAATCAATCATTAATTGAAATATCACTTTTAATTATCATTTTTTATTTTTTGGCTTTGTGACTTTTTCTCCAATTTGTAAGTTGAGTGTCCCCTTAAAGGCAAAATTTTGAAACAAACATTTACCACAGCAGAATTTGGAAATAGTATTTTATAAACAGACTAAATATGTGTGGTGGGAAACCGTGATTGTATCAGAACTTATTCATGAGATGTGAGTTACGCATTCTACAAAATAGCAGGCATTTCCAGCAATACTTATAACAGTAAATGTAAAGCTAACTGAACTTAATTATTAATTTGGTAAATGGGATCCTTCGACAATTCATTTCCTTATGAAGAGCTCTCATGGTCCCATGCCAGTATTGATAATAATTTATATCTGATCAGAACAGGGTCAACTGTCAATAAAACACTCTATGTTAACAATAAGTGTTACAGTAACAAGTGCAGAGTATTCCAAATATAAAAGTAACAGGTGCTAAATATTTAACATTTAAAGTCAACCAACTTATTTAGAGTGAGTAACCTTGTTCCATATGGAATCATATACTTTAATTCAATAACATTAAATAACCTGTAACTACTTTGATGATTAATGAATATCATCACACACAACATGAATTCAATATCACAATATTTCAGAACAGTGCTTCACTTCCATGTTTTATATTATGAAATTTGAAGTTCTGATGATGGTGAGACTGTGCTGGTATATTTGCATATTTACGCATGAACGAAATTGTCTCCCATGTCTCAGAACTACTTATTTCATAGGCGGAGCTATGGGTAGTATCGAGGGTGCCCCTAAATGAACCTGTGAACCCCTCAAAATACGTAGATTGTAAGAAACGCCTAAAAAAATGTATGCCTATCAAACTAAAAAATATTCCGTAAATAACCTTTTTTCTTCTTAATCAATATTTAGTTATGCACTAAGTCTAACTCTGGACTAGCTCGTGTGTTTTCTGATAAACTCAGCTTTTCCTCCTTCTTGATGAATTTAAGAACATGGTTCCTTTCCAGATGCGTTTTTTGTAATGATGACTCCTAAGTAGCCTAACCAAATGCTTGTCAAAAAATCTGATATTCTTGTTTTGTATATTTTATTTTTCTTAACCTTGATTTTTAATTTATCCAAATGATTCAAACAATATAATAGTGGTTCCAATTTATAAATTAGAGAATAAAAAAACATGAATAACAAATTATTACTTATTACTTCACTTACATCAATTTTGGTTAAATTCTAGAAAAATACATTAAACATAAACTAATTAATTATTTAGAAAAACGATATTTTATGCAATAATCAATACAGTTTTCAAAACAATAAAATCACTAGTAATGCCATGTTTCAAGTAGGCCTAACCCAGACAATAATAAATTAACTAGATGCGGCAACAAATGTTTAGGTATATTTTCTTTCAATCTAGAGACTGCCAGCTATTGTATATACCTGCTGCAAATGTAACATTTTTCTTATTACCGGTATGCTGGACATAAAAATGAACAAATGCAATAGGTAGAATACAGGAAATTTTTCATTGTAGTCCAGCTATAGTTCGTCACAAAAGTTGCTGCATGAGGGGCACCCTCTAATGAAATTCTCTAGCTCCACCTATACATATTGGGTTTCATCACCACCAGAACATAATAAATGTATATTCCAGTGGCAAGATATAAATATTCATAAGATGTTCTAAATTTAAGAAACTGCAAACTCCTAGTTTCTGTCAGTATTAGTTAGTCACCAAAGTGAATAAAAAGCACCAATGGAACACATTTCGTTGAACAAAGGGGGTGTTTTCTTCTTAAACTCTGAACTTAAGTTTGTAATTAGGGTTACATTTAAGTATGGTGAATAGGAGAGACTGGGGATGCTTGATACACATGGATAAAAAATTAATATTGTGGCCTTAAACATCCTTCCTGTAGCTTTCTTTACACAACTACTTAGTTACATAGGGGTTATTGATAACATTAACAAAGTACACATTATTTAAAAACTTTTTTTTTGAACACACAAAAAACAATCAATTTTTACCTTATGTAAAGTGTATCAGTCCTCCCTATCATGGGGATATGTGATACACTCCTTGGGGATATATGATATAGTTATTTTATATTCAAAATTTAAGTGAGATTTTACGATCATTAAAATAAAAACAAATTAAACGTTCATTTGTATCTATAAATGTAGGTTCTGAAAGTATAGTATCAATTTGAGAACTGTCAATCACAGAAATATCATCTTTTGTGGTCATTTAAATTTTCTGCCACTTATATGTCGTGAGAATTTCAGAGTCCATTCTTTTACAGGTCCTGACTCTAAAATCCATTCAACAAATCTACCAATCGTTTTTTAACTTTTCATGAAACTACGACCCAATCACCTACTTCCACCTTCTCTTTAAGTGATTCTTCAGTTTTTTCCACAAAGTCATCATCACTCGTATCAACCTCATTAAACTCATCTGAACTTGTCATACTTTTTAGGAAATTTCAGCCAGTGACCCAACCAATTCATTTTCCTCTTCCTGATCAGTTTCAGCATTATTCTTTCTTCACTCGCTCTTTCCAACACAGCTTCATTTCTTACTTTGTCCATTTCACACGTTCTATTTTTCTCCATAACCTCATTTCAAATGCTTCTGGTCACTTCTCTTCACTTCATCGTAATGTCCATGTCTCTGCCCTATACAATGCCATACTCCACACAAAGCACTTCACTAGTCTCTTATTTCTTTTTCCAGAGGTCCACAGAAGATGATCCTTTTTCTATTAAGTTTCCTTTGCCATTGCTGTCTTCCTTTTAACTTCCTGGCAGCAGCTCATGTTACTGCTTGTAGTACACCCCAAGTATTTGAAGCTGTTCACTTGCTCTACTGCCTTATTTAGTATTCGCAAATTTACCTTCTTTGTTTTTCTTCCGACAACCATGGTCTTCATCTGCTTGTAGGAGGAGTAATGAATACAAATGCACTTTCCACACAGGCATGACTGATACACGTATCACATATTCCCTGTTCATTTGTATCATGCAACACACTAACATACTCTTACTCGAAAAGGGATTAGGACAATCAAGGTGTCATGGCTACCGGACATAATTACTTTAAGGTATGTAGACCACAATCACACAAAATGATTATTGATAAATCTTATCCATATTATTGAAAAATGATGAGAAATATTTTACGTAATATTTACTTTGATCGGTCAAGATTGTAATTCTAGCTATAGATCAAATTCTTCAACTCCACTCTTGCTACAAATGACAGTAAACCATCAATAAGAAGTGATTATTACAACATATGAATCACAGAACAATAGTGTCAATGATCGGGCTAAAATTTGTTGTGTATCAAATATCCCCAGTCTCTCCTATGTTGAGACTACTATGACAAATAAAAGGGATTTTAGCACTAGTAGGCTAATCAAATTAGTTAAATTCCTGTTCAGTACAGAGGACAACATACACAGTATAACATTTCATATTATCACAACTTCGAGACTTTCTTATGCCTTGCTTCAATTTGATTATTAAATTACAGTACTGAGTAGGTACAGTATTACAAGAAATGTCTTCAAAGTTGCAGTTGTGTTCTAAGTCGAGAGGAACAATGAACGAGGAGGCATCAGAAATTCAAATTACCAGAGATCAAAACTTTGGTTAATAAGTGCCGAGTTATTAAAATAAGCTACATCTAGAATTTACGTTACACATAATCAAAAAAGTAAAAAAGAGAGAGGTTAGGAACAAAACTCAGCTATTTAAAAACGCTTACATATCTCTAGCAACTTGGTTTTAAAAATAAGCCGTTAAAAATGTTTCTCAATTGTCAATGGACGGATTTAAAAATAAAATGTATTAAAAATAATAACTCTATATGCAAATATTATGTACCTACTGTAAATGTTGACAAAAATTCATGAAACTATTCTTCATCAAGAGATTTCTAAGATATTAGACTTTTGTAGATGCAGAGCACTGAATATTAACAGATGGCACAATCTAACTATCAATGTTAACATTTACAATGAATAAAATATAATGAGGGTTGGAAATTGTTAGTATAATTTTCAGGAACTGCACAGAGAAAGCATATAAATCTGCTTTATCGACATTCTATAATTGTATGGTACTGTACTGTAACATGTTAGTGAACTATGTTCACAATTTTCAATTTCCATTTCTTATGGTAGTTATAAAGGCCATTTCGAAGTGCATTAATATCTCGATTTTTAAATAGTCTCAAGTCATGAAATAATCACAAGAAATGCACTTTTACGTTAACAATTGGTATATCTATTTCCTAAATCATCGTAATTTTATCATACATTATTATGACAAGGCCTAATTTAGACAACATGTTCACTTAAATGTACAGTATACATTTTCAGTTTTATTTACAATTCTACTTTATGGAAGATATTAAAGTAACACGAATATACAGAATATTATATAACATACTTAGTAGCCTACACAAGCACATTGTTAATTCATAATATTTGCTGTCCTGCCCACTCATCACAGTGATCCATAAAACCAAAATTTACCCAACCTGAGCTATTATTGCAGTAGAATTTCAGTAGAGGGAACCCAAGAGTTGGAACTCAATCAGAGACAATTCTGTTCGACGCCGGGATTGTATCCGGTGTGGCTTAGTGGATAAAGCATCAGCATGTAGAGCTGAAAACCCGGGTTCAAGTCCCGGCGCCGGAGAGAATTTTTCTCCGTTCCATCACTCTTTCATAGTAGAATTTCAGTTATCCATCTCTTAATAATAACCAGTTTGCTATTGTAGCATTATTCAATAGTTTTCAACAATGATGTCGAATCCAGCAAGATTTTGTATGTATTGAAATAGTAAAATATGAAAAGTATCAGATCTTAAGCAATGGCAAACTTCAGAATGTGCACTGGATGTGACTGCCTCCGAAAACACTAGAAAAGAATACGGATCTGGACTCAAACCTATGCATGCTATGCAAAGAAACTCCATTCTGAATGCTGACCACCTCCCTCATAGCAATGAATTTTCCTCAACATCACAGAATGCTAATTTAGTGGGAAGCAAGACGAAAAATGGAATATTTCCAACAATCCGGCCATTAGAAAAAGAAATATGTCAGATCCTGTGGGAGACTACCACATAATGGGAACTTATGCATGCCTCAGTTCTCTCTTTGTGGTGGAAATTCATTCCAAGGTATCATGTTCAACACAAAGTGTTGGATATCATTGCCATTCTCACTTAAGTCCGCCATCGGTCCCTACCATTATATTCCATTGTAATATTCTCCCATCTATGTCTTGGCATCCCCAAAGGTCTTTTTCCGTCAGGTCTTCCAACTAACACTATATGCATTTCTGGATTCACCCATACATGCTACATGCCCTGCCCATCTCAAACGTCTGGATTTAATGTTCCTAATTATGTTAGGTGAAGAATACAATGCGTGCAGTTCTGCATTGTGTAACTTTCTCCTGTAACTTCATCCCTCTTAGCCCCAAATATTTTCCTAAGCATCTTATTCTCGAACACTCTTAACCTCTGTTCCTCTCTCAAAGTGAGAGTCCAAGTTTCACAACCATACAGAACAACTGGTAATATAACTGTTTTATAGGTTGCGGGATAGCTATATTCTATCCAAATCCCATCCTCACCTTCTCGTGGTGCAACCTGTTTCTACTAATGACACTCTGGGGACCAAGTAATGGCGGAATAACCATTTCATACACTACAGAGGATATGCTGTAGTAACAACACTCACTGCTGATCTGCCATGGTAGTGAAACGTTCCTTATGTGGCAAATAAGGAATATGGTTGGTGGACTTGCCATAACAATCACCCCAACTAGGCCCGATGGGCCTGCTGATCAATGGCAGGGGTGGTCCTCCATACTATATGGGGTTGAGGAGAGATGATACAACAGCCAACTCACAAAACTGTGGTGTCCATTAATAAAACAGTGTAAACTGCTGATGAAATGCTTTCCATGAAGAAATGGATACGGAACATCTGAAGCATTCTGCAGCAATCCAGAATTTTCAAGATATCATCTCCAAATATTGGGAAGCAAGAAAGAGAATAACTTCACTGTTAACTTTTCAGCATTACATACGTAACTGTTTTATAAATTCTAATTTTAAGCTTTTTCGAGAGTAGTAATTGAGGCTATGTACAGAGAAAATTATATAAATATCCACTACTGGTAATGATTTGATGTCAAAATTGACATGAATTTGGTGTTTATGTCGCGACAATGCTGGATATAACTAAAAACAAATATATAGTTTCCAGGAACATAAAAAAAACTACAAAGTCCGTTTCTGAAGCTCTGGATGATATTTCATTTAAATGATTCCAGTAGAAATGGAGTGAACATTTCCCAATAAGTAGTCCTGTTCTAACAGAAGAGGCATAAGTGTTTCAAGTGAAACTTAAAATTACTGTATCTGCTGGCTGGTTCCAGTGATAAAAAAAATTACCAAAGGATTCGCAAATGAAAATTGAAGGTGAAAAACTAACCTGTATTTTAAAAGTAAGTCTAAATGCATTATAGAGTACGTGGTATACAATGCTGTTTGAACAGGACTTCATTAAGAAATGCCTTCCAGGAAAGAGGGTTAAGTTATATATTGTGCAAATGCTAGTAGAGAGCATAACTGATACTTTTCATTATGTTGATGAAAAGTCGTCATCTTATTTTTCACATGAGGATGATTCCTATTAATATAGAAATCCTTTCCATGTTAATATCAACGTAAAAAATTAATTTCTTATATTGCATTTTTTTATGTTTTTGAACTAATAGGTCATTTTTACATTTTTTCGGCATTTTTAATATTTTGAAGAACTTTTAGATCATTTAGATGCATTTTACTTCCTTCTTTACATATAGGCCTTTTAAATCTTTTTCTAAGCAAACAGATGAGTAGTAGGCCCTACTAGTAATTATCTACTGAATAAGTGAATAACAGTGAATTTCGAATTTTATACTTTGGAACAAAGTCTAAAGTTCATTCCTTATTTCACTGAAGACTTCATCTCACACAACAGAAATAATATAAAATGCTTGACAACTCCTTAGTTTAAGTGAGGGCTATGACCACTATTGTTCTTTTGTTGGTAAGAGGGTATCTTTAGAATTTTCATATTTGGAAGGGGGGAAACTTTCACCGTTTCCTGGACAATAGGATGTTGTGTCCCCAGTACGGTTCTGAAGGGATGTATTACAGTAGACAGTATTTTAACACAAAGATTGCAAGAATGCACATTGCGCCCACAATTTGTTTTTTTCATTTACACTCCACATCTGGAAGGTCTGGTAGGAAAAGTGAAGAGCAGAAGGAGGAGGAGATGGAGAATGAAGGTACTGACATGGACCACCCCTGATTGAAACACATTGTAAACCCTCATTAAAATCTATAGTTTTCCCTTAAAACTTTAATTTTGTTGCATGCTCTTTTCCTTTATCTTAGTTAAATTCCAGGAAGTTGCCTCCTCTCTCCATTTGCAGGGCAGTCATTGAAACAAGATGACTAATTTTTAAGAAGTTGTGGTGCGAGTATGGTGAATAATATTTAAGCGTCATTTTCTTTTAATTTCATGTCATTTTCCCATTATTTTAAGGGCATTTTGTTGATCATTTTAAGTAGATTTTTAGGTCATCAATATCCGCCCCCTAATTATCAGTAAAGCAAAAAATCTACATTCATTTAAAGGTAATGAAGGAAAATAGTAAAATAGTTGTTATTGTTGTTGTTAAGTTTGTCTGACAGCTTCATAATTTCCTGTGTCAAAAAACCTTTCATCACTGCATTTCTCGTAATATTCTAGCCTTATCTGATATATATTGCAACACCCTCTTCTAACCTTTTCTGTTATGACCAATGGTATCCAGCATAACTCCTTTACATTTATTAGGGAATAAGGGATTTTTAATTCACCCTGAACTGTATAAAACATTTTGTTAAATAGAACTCTGCATTTTTTTTAGCGGAGACCAGTTCGCAAGAATATTAAAGTTCTGGATTTCCCAATTGAGTTTAAATAATTTCCTGCCTATTTATATTAAATAATATACTTAATTAAACATTTATGCTATAAGTGCAGGTTCTTAAAAAAATTATATGCATTTACAATCAACTTCGAAGATTTCCATGTACATGCCATGGAAGAGTAGGCACACAGAAAAGGTTTAGTGGACCTTATAGGCCATACACCCATTCTGGAAGTTAAAACAAAGAAAGAAACTCCTTCTTTCATCCAGTATTGAAATTTCATCCTATTCATTCAACACACGGCTCATCAGCATTCAGTATATAGAATGACATTATCAGTGACTGATATACTCAGTCGTCAGAATGAGGATAACAATCATGACCAGTTCCATCTCTCAGAGCCAGGATCAAAGCCCTCTTCGACTGGGGAGAACTACAGGATTGGACTTGACACGTGGCTTGCCAACATCAAGAATGACGTTATCAGCAACTGATATACTGAATCGTCAGACCAAGGTTAACTTATAATGCCCATCTCAATCTCTCACACAGCCACGACTCTAATCTTTTCCCTCCTTCCCTCACCAGGAAGATTGAAGGGACTGTACTAAGCACAGGTTCATACAGTATCCAGTACTAAAAATGATGGAATCAGCAACTGATGTATCGTAATTATATAATCAGCCCAAGGGTAGAAATCATATCCACTGCCAATCTTTTTCTTAGCCAATACTCACGAACCTATCCTAAGTCTGGTTATATTAATCACAGATAGTTCCCCAGATATCAGTTTTTTATAACAAAGGGAGAATTTTATTAGAGTCACTATCAATGAGCCAAATGGCTCGGTTTTCTAAATTGAGACCACTCATCCTGCTTGTGGTTTTCTCATTGTTTCATTAAGGCGTTAAGACAAATGTCAGGATGAGCCCTAAAAGAAATAGACTATGAATTTATTACTCACCCATATCTGTTTCATGTTTTAAAATGTTGGAGTTCACGTATCTTCAGTTGACAATGGATACCTTACTTGGTTTTGACAGTACTACTTTCCTTCCTCAATTTGACGACTGGATGGTAATTGTCTTGGGATGTGGTAATAGCCTGTATTTGCTTTTGCATGTGATGGTGTATGAGTGCTATTCTTTTTAATATTTGTTAATATGACAGTTATTTTTCGGCTTTTCCCTCTGCAAAATTTACCTCTACCACCTGGGTGTACTATCCAGCCCCCATTGCATGCTCTGTGGATGTTCAGACAACATGGACTCAAACCACATTAAGATTAGTCCAGCGCTTTCATTTGTCAGCTTTGTGGATAGATACTGGGAGGCCAGAGAAAGAATGCAGCAGTGCTGCACATTGTTCACTTTATTTTGTTTTCTATCTTTCATTTTAGTTTTTATCGCCATTGTACGCCCAATGATTCCGGTCAAGTGCCACTGCATTGAATAAAAAAAAAAAAATTTACCTAAGCCCCTTAAGTGGGATGATGTGACTAAAGTAAGATAACCTGAGCTCACATAAATTTTAAGATAAATCCTATAAAAACTCTTGCAAAGGATGCACATTCGTGTACCTTTCAACCAATTTTCCCTTTTTTCTGTCTCATTGATTCACCCATCTATTCCATTACTGGTCATTTTTATCATCTAGACTAACTTGTCTTTCTGTCACTTAGCTTTTAATAAATTATAAGAACCTTAAAACAATTACATATTTTTTTTTTTTTTATAATATCACTTCACAAGCTTATGCTTTTGTTAAACTCAAATGCCTATTTTCGGTATCCTTATTCACAGTTTGTGACAATATGTTAAAAATTTTAATTCACTAATTATGTTAAAAAACCATATAACTAGCCTGGTCATACGAAAATATAAACAATGTGCACATCTATGCTTTTATTCTGGATCTTTATGGTCACCCGCATTGAGGGCAGATTATTTTGTTAAAAATAGTCGTTGTTGTTCCTATTGCAAGCAAACTTTCAGTTCTGAAAATCTTACTAGCAAGTTCCAACCATGCATAAACCGTTTGTTGCTAACATCACAGAATATTACTTCGCAAGTACGTACTTTCAAGTGAGTCATCTATGGCTCACATGAAAGCTGTGTCATCCTGAGGCTCATTTGCTCTTCGATTCTGAGTTCGAGTCTGGAAGAGTTCGCGGATGAGTGAAGCCTTCTCTCTTTCCAATGCTGTGATTCTCTCACTCTTCTTGCTCACTTCCTGTTAAACAAGCAGAATTCTCATACAAGTTGTAAGCTACATTTCTTAATGAAGTATCTGGAAAATCTATGTAGAATTTCAGATCATATGATCTAATTTTTATTATTGGTAAATTTTGTTATTACAATCCAAAAATGCGTGTTCTTAAGACATAACATTCAATAGTTGAAAGAAATATCTCTTCCAAAACATTATAAATTTGGGAGTATTCCACACGGTAAACATAGAAATCATTTCATATTCAACAAAGATTAAAATAATCTTAAAATTTTCGTTTCTGTAAATATAACAGTTTTCTGACAATAACAGATTTATGTTGTATAATCATGTTGATGAAATATTCCTCTTGAAAAAGTGTCATTATAATCAGATTTCTACTTAAGATATATATTTTCATTCAAAATTTCAGGATTCACAGTCCACAATTTTTAGAGTTTCAATGACATTTCAAGTATAAGGCAAATGTATCAGTCTTTGACATCAGCGCAGCAATTTGTTTATGGTCCTAATGACCATTAAGAAAGTGATCGAATTTAATTACATTTTAGCATAAGTATTGCTTGATATTAGTATGTAATTACTAATTACTGAATAGCTGGCCATAAACATAGATGTAGACATATGTTTGCGGAAATGACTGTAACGATAATACTCGCCAAATAAGATCATGACGAGCTTCTAACTCGTCGTCCATAAACACACATTCCAAATCAACACTTTTTCTCACTGATTACTCATCTGATGAAAATTTGTGTCTGTGGACTGTGAATTCAAATTTTCTCACTAAGATGGAATGGCTCGTGGGTCAGTGTAATTTCTAAGAGGCCAGGCATGAACCATATCCATATATACAACTGTAAAAGAGAGGCATTTCTAAGTTCGAAACAAAATCTTGATATTGTTAGCAGTTTGTTGCATTTAGAATTATTCAGCAAAAACATTGACTGTGTTAGAAAAAATGGTTGTCTGAAGTTCACTAACAGAGCTAAGGGAAAATAATCTTGATGACTAACAGTTCGGCTCGTGAAAATTCACAATAAACACAAAGTTTTACTCGTAGATTTGGAACGTTCCATGCATTTCCACAATCATGTCCCTGTGTGTACAGCCAGCTAATGACACAAACTGGTGAATTGTAGTCATTTTAAGTCATTTTATTTCCGCATACAATAATATAACATTACGTCACCTCGGTAAGTAGATGATTTTGTTGCTTAAGGCGAGAGAGAATGTCATGAGGTGCAGGGCTTGCGTGGTGGACAGCAAGATTCATATGTAAGGGTAGTCCCCCTCGTTCCCAACTGTCTGTCAGGGTGGCAAGATGCCTGTTCACTTCTAGCACTCTGGCCCTCTGGAGCTCCAAGCGTTCCTGCTGAGCTTCTGTCCACTGTTCCTGGTAACAATAATACAGTACCTATGTTGATAGACTTCTAATTACGGTAATGGTGATAGTGTGAGTGCAACCCAAAAGCACAGTGACATTATATACATGTAAGTGGTTTGACAAAATCTGGAACATTTAAACATACAACATGCTTGTATTTTATTGTTTTCTTAAACTACATTAATATGGAATTAAACATTATTTCTTCATTTACCTCACTGAAATTACTTTTTGAAAATATATGAACTGTACAGAATTAATAGAGTTGCCGGAACATTCAGTGTCAAATGCCATTGTTGTATGAAACTTAGAAAGCAGACTGGACCTAGCCATAAACATAGAAACAAAGTGAATACAATGTTATTCTACGAGTATACGAGTGTATAGTATACGTTCATGTACAGGAAGAAAAGACACAATGTTATCAGAGGGTTTATTTTCATAAATTTGAGATAGCCTGAAACTTTTCACATGTACAAGTATTGCAAATGTCATAGCGTGGATATCCAAATGATATGTTAAATCTGGTGTTGAAAATCTTTCTTTAGTATTCATAAGACACATTTGCATACATTTTTTCAATGTTGAGATTGTTGGGAAGACATATTCTATCACTTTTTGACCGACCATAATGACTTTTTCTTCCCTTGAATGATTTAATCATCAGATTTTTTGTTGTAATGATTATGATGTTTACCTCGTTTATCTTTAGGTGGCATATCTGTAGACTGAAGAGAGTTCTGTAGTACCTGAAGTCGCTTATAAGAGATCCCATGCAAGAAAATGAATGCTGTCAAACACACTGGTATTTCTTCCATGTCAGATTTTAACACCCTTACCTTATCAGAATACTTCCTATAATGTAATTTAGCTGCTGCAAAGGAATATTTGAGAAGGTCCCTCATAAGAGGAAGTAAGCCTATAATTTCAACAGACAATGAACTATTGTTTTTATATGTGAATTTATTTTTTATTACAGTACCTAGTGCCTCTTTATTACATTATGCATTAATTGTATCAAAGCACCTAGAGCATACTAATATTTTTCCCTTAAGAATTTATGCTCATTAAAGGCTTGATTTAAATAGTTATTAGGTTATATTATAACAATTTATTTGGTTTCCTTCTTTAACCCAATCATTCATTCTCTTCTCTTATATATTATATTACTGTAGTAGATATTAAGTTAATTATTATCATATTTAAAATTCTTGAAAATTTATTTGCAGTTAATGAATAAATACCACCACAGATATTAGTCTATATACTTTCAAGTTAAATTAAGTTAACCATGAAGAGAGAACACCTTTACCAAAGAGCCGGAAAGATTTCTATACTGATGGCTCCCGGTTAAAAGGAAAATCAGGAGCAGGCATCTTTGAGGCATCAACTACGACACACACAGTAGCATCAGTTTGGGCTGATTTACCACTGTCTTTCAAGCAGAAGTGTTTGCTGTTCAAGAATGTGCAAGCCTGTGCTGTGAATGAGGATATGAGAATAAACAAATTTTCATCCACTCTGATAGCCAAGCTGCACTTACAGCACTCAGTTCCCACCAGTTTAATTCAAAATTGGTATGGGAATGTTACCAAGAACTACAGTCACTCTCGTCCTGCAATACAGTTGAACTGTATTGGGTGCCTGGTCATAAGGGCATAAAAAGCAATGAGATAGCTGAACTCTGGCCAAGAAAGGGGCTCAGACCTCATTCATAGGGCCAGAACCCATCTTTGGAATAAATGCAGTAAAGCCAAATTCACTGTACAAAAATGGTTTCAAATTGATCTTATAAAAGATGGAAGATTCCGAGAACTAAACTCTACAATTTGACTATAATTATGTGTGTGTGTTCCGCCTTTGCTTATCATACAATTAAATGGAGAAACTAATAAATCATATTTTCATTAACGTTTTCGGTACCTATGTACCATCTTCAAATGTATGTATATGATGCTAATTGTTAACCAAGCCTCTGGGTGCATGTGTCGTAAACTTAAATAATCAGTGTATTTGTGCGTACTGTACTATATCGATGAAGTGTTGCCATGATTGACTAAATAATTACCTAGCGCTTATATACTATTTGTTGGTACAGCATACTATCAAAATTAAAGTTAAAAATTAAAAATTGAATATTTCAGTCAGTGTTTAAAACACTGTTTAAAAACACTATTTAAAACTGTTTAAAACACATAGTTTGTGCATCACTATAAATATATGAAGTTAGTGATCACTTGTTGTGCGGTGTTTGCCGATGTGAAGTTGAATGGAGCAGTTGTGGCGATCTTGTTTATTAGCGTTGAGCTAGACGTGGTATCGTTGACATGGCTATGTTTGCTGAAAGTGATGTTGTGGCACTTCTATAATAGTTAATGGCATTGCTGTAATTTGTACCCATGGATGTATTGTTAAAACAAATTGAAGGTTGTCAAGTCCATGGATTTAGTATCGCCTGGCGTGTCTGTAACAATGATTAAGTATTAATTTGAAATTTAGAATATCTGAAATTGTTAATTTTGGATATTCCATTAACTGGTGTTGGTTTTGGTTAACTGCTAGGGGTGATGCCTGTTATGTAAGAAAAGGAAAGAAAAGTAACTTACAGTTTTACCGCGTGTTGGTCTGCTCGTGCTTGATGCAAGGCTGATACTAAAGCGGTGGGCTTGCTCACAGTATATTTAAGTTATGTTGTCTGTTATCGGGAATGGAGGAGGGATCGGTGAGAGCTGTGTGTGCGATTGTTTAGGCGGGAATAATTTGAATAAATTGAAAAGTGGATTATTTATGTTAGCTATTTGTTCATTTAGTAGGGGTTTTCCTGAGTTATGTTCTTTTATGATATGAAATTGTTCAGCTGTTTCTATTGTGGGGTCATTTATGATTTTTAGTATTTTCAAAGTGTCGTTAATATTTGCGAGTTCGTGGTTTTCATCTATGAGGTGTTGTGCGAATTTAGATCTGTTTCTATTATAAACAAAGTCAGAGGTGTGTTCACGAAATCTTATTTTGAAGTTACGCCGAGTCTGTCCTATATATGTTTTGGTGCAATTTTTGCAGTTTAGCTGGTATATACCACTGTTTAGGAGGGGTTCATTATTGTTGGTGTTATTAGGAATTATGTTGTTTAGTTTGTTGTTGGTACAATGGGCTATGTTAATAGTTTGTTTTTTAAAAAAGTTACTAAGTTTGTTTGAAATCTTGCTGTAATATGTCATAAATTAATACTTAATCATTGTTACAGACACGCCAGGCGATACTAAATCCATGGACTTGACAACCTTCAATTTGTTTTAACAATACATCCATGGGTACAAATTACAGCAATGCCATTAACTATTATAGAAGTGCCACAACATCACTTTCAGCAAACATAGCCATGTCAACGATACCACGTCTAGCTCAACGCTAATAAACAAGATCGCCACAACTGCTCCATTCAACTTCACATCGGCAAACACCGCACAACAAGTGATCACTAACTTCATATATTTATAGTGATGCACAAACTATGTGTTTTAAACAGTTTTAAATAGTGTTTTTAAACAGTGTTTTAAACATTGACTGAAATATTCAATTTTTAATTTTTAACTTTAATTTTGATAGTATGCTGTACCAACAAATAGTATATAAAAGCTAGGTAATTATTTATTCAATCATGGCAACACTTCATCGATATAGTACAGTACGCACAAATACACTGATTATTTAAGTTTACGACACATGCACCCAGAGGCTTGGTTAACAATTAGCATCATATACATACATCTGAAGATGGTACATAGGTACCGAAAACGTTAATGAAAATATGATTTATTAGTTTCTCCATTTAATTGTATGATAAGCAAAGGCGGAACACACACATAATTATAGTCAAATTGTGATAGCTTATCGGTATACCTTCAATATGAAATTCATAAACTCTACAAGCTAATAATAAGAAATCCTAGAAAAATCTCACTGATACTCTATTAAGATTGAATAAAAACTCATTAAGAAGAGCTATCTGCTTTCTAACTAGGCAGGGTGCTTCAAAAAACATCTTCAAACAATAGGAAGGTTCACAGGAAACCCAACTTGTCATTTATGTAAACAAGCTAATGAAACAGCAACATCTACTAATGGATTGTGAGGCCTTAGAGTGGAAAAGATATCTACTCTTTGAAGCTGCCCCACAATAAAAACTGAACTCTGATTTGGTGAAGCAGATGATACATCTAATTAAAGATGTAGAATCTGACTTCTGAATCAGTAATTAGGAAGAGCACAAAAAGCCTTTCAGGCTGAGGTGCACTGCGGTATACCCACTTCCAACTCTAATCATCATCACCAAGTGCAAATTCTGTAGGTATTAAAAGTAGGGCACAAGGAAAAAAAGATCATTAATTTTGTCCTGGATAAGGGCTTGTTCATGAGAAAGTGTCTAAAATATTTACACATAACTAAAAATGCATGCTAGTCTTTGAAGACTCGCTAGTCTCTCTTGTGTTTTAATTTGTAAGGCTTTTGGCCACCATACTAGGGATCCATATGTGATCTGTGGCTTTACCACAGACTGATAGATCCATTTAAGTATGGTAAACTTTAAGCCCCAACTTTTACTCACTAGCCTTTTACAGGTTATTAATGACCATCTAGCCTTAGAGATGGTTTTTTTCTATGTGGTGATTCCATGTCAGTTTGCTATCAAGGATAACTCCTAGGTATTTTACACTGTCAGAAATCTCCAACATAGCACTGTCAATCTTAATGTTCTTAAGGTCATTAAGTTTCCTTTTCCTAGTGAATGGGACAATGGTAATTTTATTGGGATTTATCCCTAGACTCTTCTTTTTGCACCAGTCATTTACAATCTTCAGAGCATGTTTGTAATGTCTGAGATTATGTTAGGAAATTTACCTTTTACTAATAGGACAATGTCGTCTGCATATCCTTGAGTATAGATTCCTTTGTCATTTAATGAAGTTAGAAGAGAGTCTACTACGAGATTTCATAGAAGAAAGGGGTAGAATTTCCCCCTGTGGAGTTCCTTTCGTAATTGTACTTCTAATGTTTCTCCATATTCATGAGCTTGAATTGTTCTGCTACAGAGAGTGACTTCTAACCATCTATGTGTGGTTTGATTCAAGCCCCGCTGCTTAGTTTCTCTAATAATGGAGTGATAACTTGTGTTATCAAAGGCCCCTTGTATTTTTTTTATTTAGTTATTTTACGACGCTGTATCAACATCTAAGTTATTTAGCGTCTGAATGATATGAAGGTGATAATGCCGGTGAAATGAGTCCAGGGTCCAACACCGAAAGTTACCCAGTATTTGCTCGTATTGGGTTGAGGGAAAACCCCAGAAAAAACCTCAACCAGATAACTTGCCCCGATCGGGATTCGAACCCGGGCCACCTGGTGGCCCCTTGTATGTCAAGAAAGATTCCAAGGGCAATTTCCTGGTATTCAAGCGATTTTTCAATCCTACTAACCAGTTGGTGTAAAGCAGTATCGCATCACCTTCCTGTACGAAAGGCATGTTGATTTTCATGAATGTGATTTCTTATTAGAATTCCATTTTGAATATGTCTTTCTACTACTCTCCAATGTTTTGAAAATGAAGGAGGATAAGCAGATGGGCCGAAATAATTTGGGACTCGTATAGTTCCCTTATGCCGGTTTCGAAATAAATACTACTCTGCTTTTCCTCCAGGCCAAAGGTGTATATCCAAAGGCTATACTGGCCTTAAGGATTTCACAGAGTAGACAGAATAGCGAATCAGGTCCTTTCTGCAGTAAAGCTGGAAAGATTCCATCTTCACCAGGAGATTTAAATGGAGCAAATTTATTTATGGCCCATTCAATTTTGGAGACATTGACGATTGATCTGGCCACTTTCCAATCCCTCTTCGGAGGCTTTTATGATATGATATGATATGATATTTTATTCCACTGACTTACATCGGTGTTGATGGCCCTTCACATTTCTGCATACAGTGCCATCACTCCCTTGGATACATACTCTGCTTACGCTTTTTTAAACATCTGGCTATTACATATAATGACCCTAATCACTTTTCTATCACATCTCTCACCTCTGTTCCCTCCCTTCTTTTTCTACTTACCCCTCCCTTTCCTAGATATCTATCTCATTCTTACTAATCTCATTTAACTAAACAGTCACTTCTCTCAATTCCTTATTAATTGTTCCCAACATTGTTTACAATATGTTTAACTCTTCCATAGTTGTCAACTTATTTATTCACTTGAATCACTAACGTTCACTGAGCACTTATTCCAATTAATCTAATCTGTATATTTTCAGACGAAGTAGTTTCTACACTTTCATTATATTTCCATTTCCACTTCATTTATTATATTTGTATCACTACTTACTTATTATCACTCCCTGGTTATTACTTGTATCTTATCCTTTTTCACTATTATTCCCTTGCCTTACTGTCTTTTCTGTCACCATCACCATTTTCACTTTATCACTTTCCTAGTTTTGTCACTCATGCATACTACAGTATTTTCACTTTATCGCTTTCCTATGTTTTATCACTCATGCACCAACCTCTTAAGTTATAACTTTTCTGTCCCTTCTTCTCACTGACGTACCTCTATTCTCTGTCCCTAATGTTACTTTATCCCTTCCAGTTCTTGCAGAATCTCAACTTCTTACCTTAGTTTCTTTTTCGTCTCTCGATCCCTTTTGTAATTGCTGACCCATATTTGTTCTTCTAGCTGGATTCACTGAACTCTTTTTGCTGTTCTCAGCTCCTGTATGCCGTCCTTCTGTTTTCCTCTATCTACCTGGTGCCATCATTATTATTTTAGTGCAAGTCTCTTGTTTCTTCCTCAATCGCTTCTTGACATCCTTGTCTGCTGCTGTTCCTGCGCTTTGCATTATTTTGGTCGCTGGCCCCTCTTCCTGGTTCATGTGATTTGCTGACTCTTTCATTCCATCACGTGCTATTCTTTCCTGTGTGATGACCTCTCCACCTTCTAATTTTCCAAATAGTTCTCCCATCGTATGTTTTACTATAATGTTCCTTATCTCCTCTTTCATATCTCTTTTTTTCATTTCATTAACATTTGTCCCTTTCTCTGTATGGTTCAAATTTTCCAAACAAAATTCCACATCAAACATCTTCTCATTTATCTTTAATTTGTCTCCGTATAATCTAGTGAAATAACCATTTTTTCTTGCAACCTTCATAAAAGGAATCAATATTCTTCTGCATCTTACTTCATATTCAAAATCATTTCCAGTCTAATATTTGAGTTTTTTTTAAGTACTCGGAGGCTTTTAAATTATGGTCATTTCAAAGATAGCCAAAGTCCCTGTGATCACTATCAATGAATTCTGAGAAATCTGTATTTATTAGGAGTTTTAATATGTCTATGCTCGAGGTGAATTTGCACTTTGTATGGATAGAGTTTAAAATACTTCTGAACAACTTCGTGGAGGTTGAGTAATCTGCAATTCTTGTGATGCACGATGAATTGACTTTGGGGACTGTATTAGGAAGTTTCCTGTACTGCTGCAAGTCGAGCTTTAGGTGCATGCTTATTCTACACTATAAATAGCTCATATCATAATTTAATATCACGTCTAGAGGGTGCACATGACATATTGTAGACTCTCCTAAGTTCTGTTGCATCTGTGTTGTGTAAATTGTCTGAATTAGTAACTATATACAACGAGTCTTTTGTTGCATACTCATTTAAAAAAACTGAAAAGCAAAGTGACGCGTACACTTGACGACAATGCCTAATTACTGCTAATCCATAAAATCTCCCAACTTTTGTTAACATTTTACAAGACATAGAATTAAATTATTCTGATTACCTTATTAGATATATTTGTATTATTTTGATAGATTATTTTATGTACATGGTGTAGTTTAAATATAGAAACATGTGTTACCAGTATATGCTTTTGCACATTACATAATAAAAATATACCAGTAATTTAAAAATGGCCAAAATTTCTCAATAATTTCCGAATCAAACAAAATTTAACTTTTTCCAACAATGAAAATACAATTTCAGAAAGCTAAATGTCAATACAAAAATTGCAATCAAATGAAAATCATTTAACAGTCGTCAGAGTCAGCTTTTTCTCTAAAAAAAAATGCTGTAAACTCTCTAATGCAGTGATTCCCAAACTTTTTGAAGACACAATCCACTTCTGTGCGAAAATTTTGTTTGCGACCCCTCCTCCCCCCCCCCCCCATTACCGTAATGGTGCATAACACCATTTGAAAAATATAAACTTCTATAAAATCGTAAACAACGATAATTTTACTCAAAAGCAATGAATACCACCAAATTTCTAATCTACCAGTATCTCCAAGATGAGAAATCGAAATATGCAAATCTATTTTCCAATTCTCTTTGCTTCTTAGACTGGCCTTGCTTACTGATATATTTTTCGAACATTTTAAGCACTTTGAATAGTAATTTAAAAGGCCAAGATATTAACATAATGTCCACAGATAAAATCAACGAATTTTTAAGGATACTTAATTTCTGGTTAACATCACTTGACAAAGAGAAATTTCATTCATTCCAATTTACAAGTTTATTAAAGAACTCATGAAAAAATTTATCTACGTAATACCATATGCTACAACAGATGGTGCTTGCTTTCGCGGACAAGCAATAAAGTTTGCACAGTTTTAAACATTTTTTTTTTTCAGAAAGAAACTCGAAACAAATATGTCAATAATTAACAAAAGAATACTGAATCCATTTTTGGACAGTTGCATTCAACTGGCTGCAATTCCAAATAATATTAAGGAAAGATTCATTGAAATATGTACCTACTGATGGAATGTTGAAACTACGTTCCCCGCCCCTGCAGTATAAACCAGTTTTGGATCAAAAGAATGCAAGAATAACTCGAACTTCCAAAAAAAAGCTCTTAAATTCTGGTAGCACTTGAAACCTCGTATTTATGAAAAATACGTAAGTTTCTTGTCTATGCCTGCAATCAAAACACCGAGAAATCACCTTGAAATTTAAAATATTAGTGTGTTTGTGTCAGATACAGACTTTAGATTTTCAGCTACTTTCTGAAAAACAGACATATTTATCGTATTAATTATATTTTACTTTATAACTTCTGAAACATTCTTTTATTCTTATGTTCAACTTTGTTTAGTTCCTAATACAACACAAATGTATGTTAATAAGGCATTTCTCGTTTTATTTTGTAAATCATCTTGTGGTCCCCCTCAGCTGTCTACATGACCCCCACTTTGGGAACCACTGCTCTAATGTAAACACCACAAAAATATAATGCGGCACAAAGGTTAGAATTTTCCATAAATCACATGTTCTCGAAAACGTGGAACTGTTCTCTTCTTTGTGTTCAGAATTTATAAGTTAAATCTCGAAAGAAAAAAAAAAAGGCGATTGTACAGAAGCATATAGGAAGGAAAAATTAAAATGATTTGTATCATATTAATAAGTAGTTATTTAAATCTCTCATGTATGTCTATGTATGAGGGTACAAGAAATAATATTAGTATTTCACTACATTTCCTTCACTCATTGATGCTCTGACCTTGGTGCAGGCCTTAACTCAAACCTTACAACACAAATTTCACCAAGGTAATTCTACAGGGCAAGCCGAGATTACAGACATGCGGCGAATACAAGAGATGAAGCTCTAATATTATTTACCATGTGCGATCCCATTCTTCCTAAATATTTCATTTTCTCCTGTACCGCTGCCACCTGCTTCAAGTACCACTCCCTAGCCCTCTCCACAGCTTGCAGACCTTGCATCAGGACGTCTTTTTCTTGCTCAATTTGTTTCATTCTTTTCAGCTGAAACATGTGATGTCCATATTGTAAAAAGTTTTACGACAGCAATATATACTACAGTACTTGCAGTGTATCTTCAGTGATACTGCAGTTGGAAGAAGAAGATATCTTGTCTTAATTGCGACCATATCAAAAACTCATGAAGTTCTATCCTTTTTCAGGAAATAATTGTACGACATAATAAGAACAGAACTTGTAAATACTTCAAAAATCTATTCACATTCAAAGAATAACTGATAGCTAAATTATATCAATAGAAAATTTTCATTGTTGTTTAGAGAGAACTTCGCAATAAGACACGAGTGTAAGTATGCTGTAAAGTTGGAAGTCGTGCTTCTACTAAAATTATTTGTTTTTTTAAGAATTTATTGTAGATAAGGGAGCAAATAGCCATAGTAGCTGATGCACCCTTCTTAAATCTCATTAACTTAACTCTACTAAAATTACACAATCCCTCTAAAAATTTCAACTAATTCCACTCCTAAACATGAATTAAAAATTAAGCTTTATATCGTAACTGCTGATGAATCATGTATGAATAAAATCTTATTAAACATTTATATATTGAAATTTGAATTATTTCCTTAGAACCAATCATTTGTTTGTGCCTCACAGTTTGGAAACTACTACGTGTTACTGTTACTGATAATTTTATTAATTCTCTCTGAACACTTTACCATATTATAGTCAATTCCATTTTGCAGTGTATGACGCCGTGGCTCTCTCCTGCGTCCTGTCATTTTCTTGTGAGGAATCCCCACTTGGTCTGGTTGACCTACAGAACAATACAATATTTATCTCATCCAACTCTCAATTTTTGCATTTCTTACACTTTTTTTTTTAAGACTAATGTGTTCACAACACATCAACTTGCTACCGCAATAATGCTAAATTGGTGAATTAAATACTATTATAGTCACAATCATGCCATGGTATGAAAGAAAAATTTCACAACCTCGAGCGGGAATCGAACCTGCGACTTCCTGTTCTCCGGTCAGGCGCTCTACCACTGAGCTATCGAGTTTGTCTCACGCCAAAGGCTCGGAATTATCCTTTCATACTGGCGACTCTGTTATAGAGTACTGTCCATAGCGTCTGATCTTAGTCAGCACTGCTTATGGCTGGAAAGAAACAACGGACGTATATATGTCACCCAAACATCGTAAGATGAAGATTACATTTGCTAAATTGGTGATTACCAAACCCTGGAATGCATTTGTATCAATGCCAAAGTATATTAAAATCTGTGCTGTCTTTTTAGGTCTAACAGTGTTATTTGTGGCTTTTCTTAATTTCTTGCCTCACTTAATGGAACAGCAACGAAACTTTAAAAAGTATACTTTGAGAATTCATCATACACGACAAATATATAATTTTTTGTTTTTAATATAATGCACAAATAATTAAGCACATACAATATCAGAATATGTACGAAATATACACAAAGTTATAAGTTAAAGATTATATTACTATAATCGTTATCTTTATTATAGACATGATGCCCACTTCATTATCCACTAAGCATGTTCAGCCAGCGGGATAAAGTAATTTGAGTCACCTAATACTCAGGAACGCATATCCAGCGTTTCAGTTCTAGAATGCAGGCTCATCTTTCCATGAACTCTGAATCCTCAGTGTTACCTGGACTAATACTTGTGTTGGACAAGAATAGAAAATGAATTTTTTCCGAGATTCTTCCGTTTTCCTTAGCTTATAAATTCCATTTCTCTTTACCTTTCTCTCATTTCATTGTGTCAAAAAATACAATATATTAGTATTTGAGCATCAAATTATGATGGCCAGCCAGATACAATTTTCTTTCTGTCAAGCGCATGAGTACATTCATATTCTCCCAAGAGAGCCTGCAGTTCAATAGAACTTTGGTCTACTTCTTCCTTTCTTTCCTCCCTCTCCCTCAACTGAAAATTAAAATTAAATAAAGGTATAGTCACAAGTCACTACTTTTGTATTACATATGCAAAAGTTGCACGTCGCATTCGCACACAAGCCTAAAGTAGCATGCAGTATTCTGGTTTTCATGCTGCAAATGTTGCAACAGGAGATTGCACTTTTGTATCTCTGTGCTGATTTTTTTAGTGCCTCTCGTGGTTATGTTCCTGATAGGTTTCCAGATTATGAAATGCAAGCTACAGCTTACTTATAAGCAGCTTTTATTATAAAGCAGAGAACAAAATGTAGAGCTACCAAAAGAAAATGTGCTGGGTCACAAAAGTGAATGAATAATAATTTTAAGAACTAAAAGTTTCAGCAAGATTTAGTTTTAACCATTTTATTCATACTGGGCCTGAAGAGTATGAAATTTATTCTTAACATCATTTTTTACATTTGTGTTACACTAGCAATTTATGCTAAGGCCAACCACTTTTTATTTTTTATTTATTTATTTTTTCGCCAGGTTCTATTAGGTCTGTTATTTATTTTTCTGCTCCAATTAGTACCTGTATTCAAACCTGACATTGTAAAGCCATTAGAAAAACGCCAGTATACCAGATAACCAATAGCATTATTCTTGTAAACAGTATTGACAACTCTCCTGTTTGATATTATGCTACATAAAGTATACTCTTCTCTACGTTGTATATTTTGCAATTGACACCGTTCATTTTCATCATACAGAACACTATGATGCATATAAACAATACACTATATGAACAATATGTATTATGGCACATTTGGGTAGTGATGCTGTTCATAATCACTGCAAATGCTTCAACAAAACCAATATTAAAAATGCTGTGAATGCAGCCCTGGTAATTCCATAGCCGCTGCTTTCTGTGTATTGTATTGTATTTATTAACATTCCATGGTATTCGTATATTGCTTCACAGCTAGAATATGGAACAAGTCAAAAAACTTAAATACTACCAGTGCTATAAAGTCTTAATTCATAGTCACAATCTACAGAAGAGGTTTACAATATAGTCTACTAGTAAAACATAAAGTTTTAGTATCAATTTCATGAAGCGTTGTTGAATGTCATGAATTTACCTACAGAATAGGAGGCGTGAGAAATTAGGTATTTCTTTAATTTGGCCTTAAATAATGTTATGTTTTGAGTTTCATTTTTTATATCAATAGGGAGGCTATTAAAAATTTTTACTGCCGTATAACGCACTCCTTTTTGATAGCACGATAGACTTGCTGATGGAGTAATACTGTAGTGTAGTACTGTTATCCACACATCACAGTAAACAAGTTGTGTAGTATTTTGTACTGCAGCACTTCAAAAATAGTGATATGTGACCATACCTTAGAAGTAAAAATTTTTGCACAGGAACAAATCTAATGCAGTAATAGTAATCACACAAATACCACTACTTTTAAATAAAGACACTCTTAAACTATAGAACGTGTTGGTACTAAGATAGTGAATTGATGATAATGGAGGAATGAATAATTTCGAGGGAAAAATTGTTCCAGGGCCGGGTATCGACAAATTATTCAAATTAACTTTACACGGAGTTATACCTGAAAGCTTGATTTGCATAATGGAGGAATGTTTGAATGACAGCAAAGGAAATAGAGACAACCTACCTATCCAACAGCTGCTCATCTTCTCATGATAGAACACCAGTACATCTGTGTGTTGTGTGAAGACTTCATTTCATAGGTACAGTTGAAATATTTAGATTTGTATGGTATTTACCATGATTTTAAATTCCATAAATTTAAGTACTGGTACAACAGTAATATTGAATGTATCGTACTTCCCATTGCTTTGAATAATAGAAATTATATGTGCACCATCTTAAATTGACTTACCAGATGGTTTTCCATCTCCTGACCCCCTTCCTCCACGAGTGTTGCCTCGAGTTTCCAGTCCTTGGTATGCCATGGGTTTGTTAATTTCATGGTCGTTCATCATGAGGCCCATCTGCCAGTTCTGCAAAGCTGTTCGTATTTCTGCTTTGTCGAGATTTCTCTCTGTTCCAAGATTGCGTTCACCGCTAGCCACCAACATAGCTCTTTCCAAGCCTGCTGCTGTCCGTGGTGGTTTTGGAGGTCCATACAGTATGCCACCAGGTTTCATATTGGGCATTATGAGCTTGGCATCACTGGCGTAGTTCCTCAGTTCATTTAACTCAGGCTGAATATTCTCTTTCCTCTCTCCAAGAAGCTGAGGCATGCTTAGTGTTCTCTGCTGAGACATTGCATTGTTTGGATGAACAGTGGCTGTGTTTGCTGCTGTCCACGACTGTTTTTGTGACGACTCAATATCAAGCAGAGGAGCTGAGGGAGGACGGATGGGTTGGGTGGGGCTGGAGCAGTCAGGTTTGTGTGATTGTCCTCGTGTACTTTCAACTTGATTCCGAAGAAGACAAATTTTCAGGCCAGCACAAAATCGTTCAAAAGACAAAAGACCATTTGGAGGAGTAACTTTCTGCAAGCTGTCTATCACTCCTTTAGGAAGACCTTTTGTACCATCATCCTGCCATCGATTCTCAATTTCTGTAACAATACATTTTTAACCGTACTTAGGCCTAATAATAAAGTGTGCCAACCTGGGCAGGTTTTATATATATATATATATATATATATGCGCCTAATAAATGTGAAAATATTTTATTTTGTTTTTGCAAAAATAGTAATTTTAATTTTGAACAAAGTTTTATTAATTGCGCATTAAATGCACCTGAGAATGTACAAAAGGTGCATATACATGGTTCAACTTTTTTTTTTAACTTTACACATTCAAGCAATGCATGCAAGATTGACTGAAACACATTCAATTATGCCTGTGTTTTTCCACTAAAAATGAGAATGGATGTAGCAATTAAAAGCTACCCATTACTGGTGGGTATCTTGTGTGTTATTTCGTTCAACAGTAGCATGTAGCAAACACCAGCACAGTCTAGTATATACAGACACGAAGCTTGAGTTGTCGAGGGTGATGTTGGACCTTTCAAGCTGAAAATGGCGGCAAGTACGATTAGCTTTATTGAAGATTATCGCAAATACCAGTGCCTATGGAGTGTTTAACCACAATTCTGAGAATCATGTAGGCCTAAGTACTGGATTGGTATTTAGTATCTATTAATTAATATATATATATATATATATATATATATATATATATATATATATATATATATACACATATACATATACAGTATATATATCGTGAAGATGATGTTCAACACGACACACCATGTAGACACAAAATCTGCGTGCATCTTAATTGAATGTGCGTTTTAAACTTTATTCTTTCAATATTCTCCCCAGAGTGCATGCGTACATACATGGAAAATTGAACCTTGTAGATGCACCTAAATACGCATTTTCAATAATAGATACACAGTACAACGCATTTTCTCGTTAGAACTTATTTCCTGAAGAAGTCATTCGAGTTGTGTTTATGGAAGTTTCGAAGAAGTTTCTCAGAGGCTACGCATCCATTGAAACAGTGTGTTAAATTATTACATATTTGGATAGAAATGTGTTCCGTTCTGCATAAGAAGGAACATTGTTCAAAGAGGATATAAACTGGAAAAACCCAACAAACTGGTCATCAACCTTATGACTCGGTAAGAATGCCAGTAACTTAAGTTTTCTCTGCATAATGCTTACATTTCATTCATTATTCATATCAGTATTATGAAGAATGAGATGAAATACCATATATACTTTCGTAATAGACGTCATCGCATAATGTACGCATCTCTGTTTTTGACAGTAGTACATAGGGAGAAAAAATTCCCGCATTATATTTTCAGTTGATATCTGTGGTAATCTACCAAGTTTTTGCTTTATTTTCATTCAGTTTTAGGTTATACTGTAAAACATTTTTATTCATTTTGTATATTACGCACTTTACATTATTACTAGAGTCCAAAGATTTAGCGCAGATCTAGCCTGCCACGTGAAGGAAGTGGTAACATTATGTCTGTTTACTGCTGCGCCATGCATCATGTACGTACAGTCAACTCACAACACTTCTGTCAAGTTCCAGACAATCCGGTCAGTGATAGGATTTACCCATGCGTAATAATGTGATTAACCATAACTTTTCACCTATTTCTGAAACTATCACCATTTTAGAATCATTTGCCAATGCTTGAAGCTCTAAAAATAATGTGGACAATATCTCACATATTTTTAATGGGTTACCTAACAAACCAATTGTCACATACCTAAAAAATAAATTTGTTACATAGGTAAGAACAATAAAATTGTGGGAATGCAGTAATGTCGGCTATAATACGTGATATTGTAGGGCCGCATTTAATAGCAAGCTGGACTCCCAAGTCCTGATTATGACATAATCACAATAGGCGCGATATGTTGACAGCATTCTACAATAGTTTTTTCTGCCCCAGGATGTTTTACGATCATAAAGAGCGAAGATGATCTGGAAAAAGTCCTGGATAGCATAGAAATACCTGAACAGCATGGTGCAGATGATCCTAAAGAAGCATCAATCGGGTTACAACCCAAGGCGAAGAAAACAAATATTCTGATGTTCAAACTCTGGAAAGTCAACAGCCTTCACCTCAGAAGTAATTGCCTGCTGTGTCTGCTCGAAAGAAACCACTGGTGCCCATACATGTCGAGACTACGACCGAAAACTACATTCGATCTGCAGACATGTTCTTAGAGATGGCAAAGGTGAGGATATAGGTTATGGGAGCAGAGTTCTGTGCAATCTTTGTTTCAATATGAACAAAGCTGCTGAAGGAAGAAAAGACGGTAAATCGAATCCCGAACACCAAGCAAAGAAAATGAAGTTAAACCCTGAAAAAAAATTTCCTCCCACCCATTTAGGAGATACTGTTCAAATTCCCATTCCTGACTTCGACAAGAGAAAGGGTGATTCTCGCAATGTGTTCACAGTTGTGATGAAGGTGTCTGAAGATGGCTTCTACCAACTAGGAACAGTGAATAGGATTCTGAAACAGCTTTATTAGAGGTCGCAGTTCACAGTGTATCCAAAGGAATTAGTGAGACTTGAAGATGTCCCGAATCATGAAATTGCACTCCGAACAGCCGCGACCTCTCAGTCTATAGGAGGTGGCCAAGGATTCATTAGATGCATGTGCAAGACCAAGTGCCGAAATATGCAGTACTTTTGTGTGAAAAATGAAATACAGTGCAATTTTAAGTGTCGCTTATCTCTCCCTTGTTGCAACAAATAAGAGTCTTTGATTTTGGTAATTTAATATTCTTATACTTTTCATTCATTTAAAAGTAATATATATAATATATAAATTTAGCTTCCCTTATAAAAAGGTTGCCAGATTTGACAAAGCGTATTACATATAATTTGGAAACACACCTAAAAGGCAAAATGAGTTACATTAGAAATGGTTAGGGAATCGAATATACAAAATGTCAGAAAAATTTACACTTAAGTATCGTTTGTGCTCATTTACAGTTAAGAAAGAGGGAAAAAAATATCATCAGATAGGTTAGAATGATTTGAATGCCATATACCGCAAGAAAAATAATAGTACGGATTTATTCACAGAATAGTTGTTGAAAATTTTCAGACTTATTATTTATATATTTAATTATTGTTTATGTTTTTAACAAATTTTTTTAAACAAATTAAGATTTTCTATGCAACTGTATGAAACATTAAATTGTTCTTTGAAATACTTTTTTTTTTTTTTTCCTTTTTTCATTTAGATATATTACAGTGGCAAAGTTCTGACATTATATATAATGCCTAGATAATATATACAATGCTTAGGAAAAGTATAAAAAAAAATTAAGAATTTATTACTTTGCCAAAAATTGTCCGGCATTTTATATAGTTCCTAGACTTTCTATTTACGATAATTCCTGAATTTTATACTTTACTGGTGACATAGACTACCCACCTTGAATATTGTATGAATTAGCAGTTAAATGTTATTTTTTACATTCTGAAAAACTGTGTGTGTGTGTGTGTGTGTGTGTGTGTGTGTGTGTGTGTGTGTATGTGTGTGTCATATATATAGTTTTCTGCCCAAGGGCAGGTTTTCCCTGCAAACCCAGCAATCTCAAATTTTTCCTACTTTCTATCTTCCTCTTAGTCTCCGCATTATGATCCATGTACGTACATATCTTAAAATTGTCTATCATCTGATATCTTCTTCTGCCTCGAACTTTTCTTCCGTTCACCATTCCTTCCACTGCATCCTTCAGTAGACAGTTTCTTCTTAGTCTGTGACTCAGCCAATTCCTTTTTCTTTTCTTGATCAGTTTCAGCATTATTCTTTCTTCACCCAGTCTTTTCAGCACAGCTTCGTTTATTATTCTATTTCACATGCTTCATTATTCTCCATATCCATATTTCAAATTCTTCTAGTTTCTTCTCTTCAGATCGTCATAACGGCCATGTTTCTGCCTCATAGAACATCACACTCCACACAAGACACTTCACTAATCTCCTCTTAGTTACTTTTCCACAGGTCCGCAGAAGATGCTCCTTTTTCTATTGAAAGCTTCCTTTGCCATTGCTATTCTCCTTTGACTTCCTGACAGCAGCTCATATTACTGCTTATAGTACACCCCAAGTATTTACATAGGCCTATACATACATACATACATACATACATACATACATACATACATACATACATACATACCAGGTGTTTCAGACCACCAATATCAGACTTTTTTCTCGAAAACTATACGGTAGTGGTTGTTCATAAAAAAATGTTGATAACCAAAACCTATGTAAAGAATCGATTGGTGGTAATACCATTTCCCTTAACAAACCAAAAGCAGGGGTACCTGTGGTCAACTTCGAAATTTCAAACGAGAACATAGGTAATTGAAGGTATCATTGGAACCTTCTTTTAAAAAGAAACAACTTTTACCGAAACTTTTTTTCTAATTTTTATTGTTCACTCACAAAGCAATAAAAATGGTATCTTCTGAGAAATGTATGTTGTTTATGTACATACTGAACCGGTAGTAGGTACATCATTGTATGAATCCAAGTCACTTTCCAGTGCCTTTTATTTTGCATAGCAACAGTAAATTTCATTTATTCGTCCATACAATGTTGTCTCCATTTGGGTTTGCAATTTGGAAAATACCATTCACAAATGAATAAGCATTCGATATGTTGATGATACTTGCAGAATGCCATCGGAATTGCAGAGAAGTAGCACATGTTTACGCAGAGAGATATCTATTATGCGCCCATCATTCGTACAATGTTTTTCACGTCTTGCAAAGCATGTGCATACAAATGGCATGGTGCAACCGAAACACAACAAAGATGAGCATATTAGACGACCTGTGAGGAATGAGAAAGAAGCTGCCAATATCCTCACTGTGGTGATAGTTAATCCTCATGACTCCACAAGAAGGATTGCCCGTGACTCTGGATTGCATCATAGTAGGGCCTACAGTGTTTAGAATTCTCAAAGACAACAAATTTCATTCATACCATATTCTTCCCCACCAAGAACTTGAGGGACATGACTTCCTGACTTGTTTTGATTTCTGCAACTGGTTTCTAAACATAGACCGTGATTTCGAGCTCAGAATTCTGTGGACTGATGAGGCAACTTTCAAAAGTAATGGTCAGGTGAATATCTACAATGACCGTTATTGGTCTCTGATTAATCCATACTGGCTACATGAAGTAGATTACCAGCATGTGTGAAGCCTTAACACATGGTGTGGCCTCCTCGGATACTGAGTCATAGGACCATACTTTTTTTGAGGAGAACTTGAACGGCAGAATGTACGCATGCTTCATCCGAAACATTTTGCACCATTTGCTTCATAATGTTCCCCTTGTGCTTCAGTTAATGATGTAACTTCAGCTGGACGGCTGTATGGCTCACTTTTCACGTAGGGCTCGACGAGTTATTAACCAGTTACTTCCCCTACAGTGGATTGGACGAGAAGGACCAGTAGCTTGGTTGGCCCGAACTCCTGACTTTGCTCCAAATGACTTCTTGTAGGGGAGAATTAAAAACATGGTCTACCAGGTGCGTCCAACAACTAGAGAAGATATGGAACAAAGAATTAGAGAAGCCTGTGGGTCTCTCAAGTGTGCTGAAGTGCTCTGTGCAACCACAGGGGAGTGTCTTGGGGCCCCTTCTATTCCTGGCTTTTGTAAATGATCTGCCAGTTAACATCTTGTCCAGATTTGCAGATGATCGTATTGCATACAAGGAAATAAAAAGTTACGAATATACTACTCTTCTTCAGAATGACCTCAATACAACAAATGATTGCACAATAGCCAACAAAATGAAAATAAATTCTCTAAAGAGCAAAGCTGCCAGCTTTACAAGAAAAAGAAATAAAATAATTGCATCGTATACATTAGGAGGTGAAACCATTCCGGAAGTTAACAAATGTAAATACCTAGGAATAACATTCAGCAGCGATCTCAGCTGGGGGGAACACATTACTGACACAGCGGGAAAAGCATGGAGAGCATTACACTTTGTAATGAGGGTACTGAGAAAAGGTACTAGTTCGTCCAGTAATGGAATATGGTGCTGCATGTTGGGATCCTTACAGATTAGAACATATTAAGACGCTGGAAAAAATTAAAAAACGGGCTCTCAAGCATTGTCGTAATAATTCACCATTAAAATGCGACACACAGACAGGAGAATGCGAATTCGATTATGTGCAATGTTCAAAACATACAGAGGTGAGCCTGCCTGTAGAGAAATAAAAAATAGGTTGCAGCAGCCAAATTACTCTTCAAGGAACGACCATTCATATAAAGTGAGGGAAAGAAGACAGAGGACGGACACTGGAAAGTTTTTTTTTTTCTCAATCGTACTATCAGGGACTGGAATGCTTTACCTGCATACTTACTAAAGGCTTTACCAACAACCAAAAATGTATTTAAAAATAAGCTTAAGGACTTCACTAATAGACGGTAGTATATTATACACACTATTTAAAGGGTGTAATTGATATTTTGCTGTTTGAAATGTTGTATCAGTGAAGAAGTGTGTTGTGTCAGTAAAGAGTGAAGTCTGTTTCTGTCAGTGAAGCTTTATAGTTTATAGTGGCAGTGCAAAGTATTTGAACAGTGAAATGTTTTTGAAGTGTTAATGAAATCAGGATAGAATCAGTGAAATGTGTCGTAGTTTCAGTGCAGTGAGTGAGTTGTCAGTGACATGAGTGTAGTGCTGAAAGATACTTGTGCAGGTATGAACGTATCATACTTGTGGGCTTTAGTTTGAACTTAGGGTTAAATGTTATTTTAAATGATCGTACTTCATTTAATTTAGGATGCTCCCTCTTATTATTATTATTATTATTATTATTATTATTATTATTATTATTATTTTTATTATTAGTAGTAGTAGTAGTAGTAGTAGTAGTATTAATTTATTATTAATTGTATTTTTTGTTAATTGTGTTTATTATTGAGTGTAATTAGTTACCACAGCCACTGGGTACATACCCATTTGCAGTGTGAATAAATACATACATACATCACGGATGTTAGTAGGAGATCAGAACGTTGTTTAGCACAGGGTGGCGGACATTTTGAACAATTACTATGAAGAGTGTACGTACATTAACAATGTACAGCATTTCTCAGAAGATACCATTTTTGTTGCTTTGTGAGTAAATAATAAAAGTTAGAAAAAAAAAGTTTCAGTAAAAGTTGTTTCCAATGGTACCTTCAATGACCTATGTTTTCATTTGAAATTTCGCAGTTGACCACGAGTAGGCTACCCCTACTTCCGGTTTGTTACGGGAAATGTACTACCACCAATCGATTCTTTACATTGGTTCCTGTTATCAAAATTTTTTTATAAACAACCAGTATCATATAGTTTTCGCGAAAAGACCTGATACAGGTGGTCTGAAACACCTGGTATATAAATATGTTATTACTCTCACTTAAAACAGTGTGTTTTTCACTCCAAAGGCATAGCTAAGACAGAGTTATCACTAACACTAGCACTTTCATTCCACTACCACTACTGTCATCATCACTACCATTTCCATCATCTCCACTCAATCGAATTATTTCGTCCATAGTAGACTCAAGCTTGCTGTCATTCTACCAATACCCGTCCTCAATTTTCACTACATGGCGACAATAACCTTGCCAGTCTTTCTGAGAAACTTCATTTACTGCCTGCACACTCAGTTTCCTTAGAGCTCCTAGGGAAAATTCTCTGCTTGTATTATTCTCTCAGAGCAAAGGCTTTACCTTTTGTCTTGGTTATCTTTTTCCTTACAAGGAATGCCATGTCTCATTAACCAAGCGACAATTTCTTTGTCTGGTAACTGGAAGGCTACTTGCACTGAATGACAGGGAGCATTGTCAAGCACTATTACAAAGGTCGAAAATTTGAAAGTTACTCACTCCCTCAACCATTTCCCGAAGCTGGTGGAGTTCATTTCTCGGTGGTAGTCACCAGTAGTTGAGCCACTTTTATAAGTGAGAAGACCGCCATCAAGAAATCCAGTTTCGGAACTTATATCTACTATTATAAGGAAATCCAGTTTCAGAACCTATATCTACTATTATAAGTATTTTGGACTTATTTCCTTCTAACATCTTTTCCTTTCTGCCTCCATTCTTAGAAAGTCAAATCGGTGTCTATCCAACACTCATATAGATAAAATATTCGTCTTTGCTCTGCTCTAAAGCATTTAGCTTTTGTGATATTCCCGCAGTGCCAATCAATAATGTTCGGTCGTTCTCGAATGAGTCTTCGATCGTGTAATCTCTTCTGCAGAAATCCCATGCTTTTTAGCACAGCATTAAAAAGCATTACAACCTTTTGCTATCTATCTTCCCGCTAAATGCAAACTGGACATTGCACAGAGCCAGAGAATTAATGAAAGATCTGTACGACTATGAAATGGTAATGTTTTTGAACAGTGATACTGAATGTTATCTCAGGTCGGCATATTGCGCAGATAGTTCACGAGATTAACTTCCCCAAGTCCCACTTCTCCTCTCTCAAAACTCACTACTGAATGTAGCCTATCAATTATATGTTCACTGGTTCCACAGACGCAACCTCCAGGAATATAACTTGCGTGAAAGTAACATTCATTACTTTACTATTACATTGTGTAACATGGAACGCTCCATTCCATGATATAAACACTGTCTGCAGTTGTGGCAGACAAGGTCGCAGTTGGGGCTTTTCTCGGGGTTCTCCCGTTTCTCCATATTAGGGATCTACCTTAGCCCATGTACTGGATTTTTGGCAGAAGGGAGAATTACTGAGAATTGACCGTCATAATAAAATTCGCTCCATGATTGCCAATGAACTTCGCCGGGCTGATAAGTATGAGGTGTACGAGGAAATTGGGTGCCTTTCTGCTGACAGTTCAACTCGAAGAGCAAATATCATTATTATTGTAGACCAAAAAAAATTGTGGACTCATTCTCGATCCCAAAATCCGTTTTGAGAACAGCGAGGAACAACCTAGAGAAGTCTGCAAAGAAAAACGGGCAATTTATCTGCCATGCTGCAGCGATTTAGGGACCAAATATAACATCAAGACATGGAACGTTATAGGAATTATGATTGGGGCTAGAGGCACAATCCCACGGGAGTCCTTAGAAGTCTTCCGAAAATTAAAAGTTCCTGACAACACCCTGGACATGATATCCTCCACTGCACTGAAGTCATCGATTTGCATAATTAATCATTTATATTCTTTATAAAATGTAATTTGTCTTGTAGCCTAAATTGTTTGTTGCATTTCCAACCAATTTTAATTTGTCTTGCAGCCTAATTTGTTTGTTGCATTTCCAATAAA
Source organism: Periplaneta americana (assembly GCF_040183065.1). NCBI lineage: Eukaryota > Metazoa > Arthropoda > Insecta > Blattodea > Blattidae > Periplaneta > Periplaneta americana. The sequence continues at coordinate 121,101,112 of NC_091126.1, read as the reverse complement.
TTTTTCAATTATAGTCTACCTAACTAGGGTTTCTATTAAAGAAAAAATTAAATTAAATATAACTATTCATTTAGAATTGAATAGGAGGCTGATTATTAAACCCTGGTTGGGACAGCTATCAAATATCTCTGTATGTATGTTTTGTGAATGACAATATGTTCAATAACATTGTTTGTTTGTTATCCTTATACTGCTTTCTTTAATCATAAAATTATTACGCACGGACAAATCCTATCAGAATGACATCCTCCTACACGAGTGTTGTGAGTTGACTGTACGTACCTGATGCATGGCACAGCAGTAAACAGACGTAATGCTACCTCCTCCACTACTTGCGGGCTAGATTGGGACTAAACCTTCGAACTTTAATTATGGAGTGGTCCAAAAGTCTCGATCCAGTTTGTTGAAAGCATGGTCCAACATTAATGATTGTTACATATGTTATTTGTCAGAAGCCTATGTACAATATTCAGTACAGTTCAACCTGTCCCCCTTCTGAGCATTACAATATCGCTCTAAAACATTATGTGGTGTAATAGCAGCTCCTGCTTCGTAAATGCATTGCCGTAAATGAGGAAAGTCACGAATCTTTGTCTTGTACACATGAGATTTAATCAAACCCCAAGCAAAAAAATTAAGTGAGGGTTAAATCTGGTGAACGTGAAGCCCACAGTCTTGGCGCAGCTCTGCCAATACATTGATCCGGAAAGATTTCATTCCGATGTCACACACAATCATAGCAAAGTGGGTTGGAGCACCATCTTGCTGAAAGACAACAGAGTATAAAACACCATCCTGAGTAAGCTGTGGTTCTAGGAATTGTTGAAGCATGTTCAAGTATGTGACTCCAATGACTGTGGATTCTTGAAGCATGATGTATGAACCAGTAATTCTGGATGTATCCCTTTGCCATTCGTAAGTAGCATTAGGTTGCTCGTCGGTCCGTATTCCACATAATGTCTTCTCACACGACCACAAGTATGAAATGTAGCCTTGTCACTTAAAAGGATATGGTTAATTAGATTCTCATTAGAACAGTCTCAAGTAGATCATGGCACATAGCCTGACAGGCAGCATAATCTTCCTGTTCTAAATTATGTAGCATTTGCAGATAGTACGCACATTTGTGGAGTGTAAACCGGAGAACTCTCCAAATTGTTGTCCTGGGAATGTCCAGTTCATTACTGAGGTGGCTAGTCGATGTGCCTGGACTGCGGTCAATTGCATGCTGAAGAAGTAGAACATCATTTTCAGAGGTCTATGGTATGCCGGAATGCTTTCCATCGAGAAAACTTCCTGTTCTTTTGAATTTGTTCACTAACGTACGAATATTGGCTTTAATAGGTGCTGGTTTGTAAAATTGTCGTTCACACTTCTGACGCACTTGTTCATAGCTCAATAATCGCAATCGCGCGGAAACAGCTGTTATTCGTTCGTCAATAGTAATCATCCTTCTTGATCAAACTGAAATAAAAAGAAAATATTGTCGATTTAATGGAAATGGAATGAGACTTTCGGACAAACTGTATTAAGCTCCAGTTTGTTTACGGTGATTATCGCCTGGAGTTCCTAGCAGTTGAATGAGCACGGTTTCATTACAGCGATGATTGCTAATGCATTGGATGCAACACAGATCACTGGAGGTTGCTTCTGAAGCAAATTCAGGATGCACGTCAATAATAATCGATATTTAGAGAAATCATGTGGAAATACTGAATCACTTACGAGTTATGACAGCAAAACAAATCAAGACTTTTTTCCTGTAGCAGTTATGCCTGTCATAAACAAAAATACGGGACAGTTTTATTATCGACGTTTTTGTAAGGAAATTTCAGTTAGAAGTTACTGAAAAATGTAAGCCTATCAAAGAATTAACGATCATTGAACACTACTGTCTTTAAACAATGTTGTCGGCCTGGGTTGCGCAGTCGGTATAGCGCTGGCCTTCTATGCTCGAGGTTGCGGGTTCGATCCAGGCTCAGGTCGATGGCATTTAAGTGTGCTTAAATGCGACAGGCTCATGTCGGTAGATTTACTGGCATGTAAAAGAATTCCTGCGGGACAAAATTCTGGCATACCGGTGACGCTGGTATAACTCGGCAGTTGCGAGCGTCGTTAAATAAACCATAATTTTTTTAGCAATGTTTGTTCATGACAATTTATTTACGCCTCTTGACAGTATTTTGCACTTTCTAAACATTTATACAAATCAAAACAATAATTTCAACTCTAATTCATGAAGTAAACATCAGCTAGACAAATGATTGCATTTTACATTATGAAATAAAGTTTGATTAAATTGTGGGATTTTTGTGCGTTCTGACAAAAATTACGGGGACTCCGGACACGTAGGCCAAAAAAGGGACTGTCCCGATTTTCACGGGACATATAGTAAGCTTACACAGCTTACAGCTTCTTTTGTTCATAAGCGTTTGATATATCGATGCTCTCGAAGTCGTACAATGGATCATTTTCAATATTACCTGAATGTTCGATGTTGAAATCAACTGTGATTATCACGAGAGATTCAGTTAGTTATGATTTTTTCCTCGCATATAATACGCGTCCTGGATTTTTAATACAAAAATTATGGGGGGAAAAAAAGTGTGTCTATTACGCGAGTAAATATGGTAAGCGGAGTAAAAATATTCGGTTTCAAATACACAAACACGTAACAATATAATCTTGTATATACATAGGCTGCTATTAATATGATCACATTTTAATTTTCGTTTTTCATAAATAGGTTAATAACAGAAAATTTAAATTAGTATGTATGTTTTTATTCTACCTATATCCAGTGCTGTAGATGGGCTGGAACGCAGTTCCAGTAAAAACAATATTAGGATTCCACAGTTCCAGTATAAATAATATAGGAAACGACTGATGAAGGAATATGGGCCTTCTGACAGCCGAATCCCTGTAATTTTTTTTTTCAACTAGAGCACTGCCTATATCCCTCTTTCTTTCAGATAAGTTAATATTTAATGGTAGACCTAAACATAAATGACTGTTATTACCTGAAAATTTGACATATCCAGTTCTTTTATCATCCATTATATCAAACAGAGTGCGCATTGCTACCACAAACTGTTTTGGCAAGCCGTCAAGAGTTGTTGACTGAGGTTGAGCCATGTCTTTCTTTCTGCAAGAGTGAGAAGAATCTTAAAAAATGTAGCATTATAAAAACTCGACAGTTTTAAATCATGGACAACCATTTTAAACTACAGAGCTGTTATCATCATACATCCCAGAAAAGAGCGGCCGGCCGGTGTGGTTTCCGCCACGCGCTAACCGTTTCTCTCGACTTGCCGTACGTACGACTATAGTCGTACGCAATTTTGTACGACTATTTCACTGAAGGGAAAAAATAATTGGGAACTTATAATGTTGGTTTATAATTTAAAAAAAATGATGGTTAATTTGTCCCTTTTAGACAAGTTTTCTTCATTTAGTATGTCCTGGACTAATATGACAAAACATTCTTTTAAGGGGGGAAATACTCTGAAAATCGATCTGGTAACAATGCTTGCCATGCAAGTCATAATTTGCCATCTTGAGCTCTAGGTTTCACGTATATGGCACGGTTATATCAAAGTAATATGAGTTTAATTTTATTAACTTCATTGTATGTTCGATAAAGGAAATCTTTTATCAATTAAATAGTCTAAATGTGCCGACGTTATAGAGGTGTCGGGTTTGAGTCTACAGTAGATGAATTAATTTGATATAATTTTCAGCCGCCACATTTTTTGATTGCCGCCGTGCCGGCCAAAGATCAAATTTCTGTTGACTTTAAATATAACAAAGTTGTTTCTAATCAAGCGTCATTGTGCACGCCTTACTGCGAAGACAGTGTTGATGATGAAGAAATAGGTGGTGATTTGTTTCAATGCTGAATGTCATTGTGGATGTGAACAATAATTAGTAGTATTTTTAATTGGAACTAAAATTTACTGATAGACATATATTGTAAATTTTATACTAAACAACAATGTAGTTTTATTCTCACAACGATAACTCTTCACTTTCTACAATTTAATTCTACTCCCGTCAACAGTGGGATTTGCTCTCCACACTGCAACACAGTATTCGTTATTGCACTCCACAGACGACAATGACAATTTACTTGGATTATTGAGAACAACAATGAACTGTTCATTTTAACTAATGTTCACAAGCACTATTTACAAATCAGAACTGTCAGTTCTCAGTTCACAGTTCTTCTAGCTCAGTCACTCGAGTTCACAATATCTCGAACCCCAGACCTTAGAGACAGTCCACTGAACTTCGAACTCAGGTCCCTCCAACTGCGGTCTACTGCACTCGAACTCAGGTCTTCGGATGCTCACACAGTTGCGGACACACACTCAAGTCGAACTCCGAAACACAAGACTGGCTGGCTTGCTGTCCACTGACTGTAACAACACTGACTTATTGACTGACTAAAGTTCACTTGCGTGTCGTAATTTATAACCACACCATAGATGCCAGAAAGTACGACTTCTCGAGATTTCTACTTCAACAGACTTCTGGACGATTCTGTTCGGGAGGGTCCGTCCCCCCCTTCACCCCGCACAGCGAAGCGCTAATAGCTTTGCGTCCCTCCTTGCCTCGCGCCGTAGTACACCGTCCCTCTGCCCTCTCGGCATGCAGACGCTCCCCTTACGTACGCCGCACCTAAGCGACCAACGTTTCGTCTGGCGCGCGCCCTGTCGAATCCCGACGCAGCTGTCACAATATTATATAGTATTTATGTATATATAGTCAGCCTCGGTAGCTAGTCGGTATAGCGCTGGCCTTCTGTGCTCGAGGTTGCAGGTTCGATCCCGGCCCAGATCGATGGCATTTAAGTGTGTTTAAATGCGACAGGGTTATGTCAGTAGATTTACTGGCATGTAAAAGAACTCCTGCGGGACAAAATTCCGGCACACTGGTGACACTGGTATAACCTCTGCAGTTGCGAGCGTCGTTAAATAAACCACAATTTAATTATATATATATATATATATATATATATATATATATATATATATATATATATATATATATTCTTTATCAATTGCGTAATGACATGAAGGTGATAATGCCAGCGAAATGACTCCAGCGCCGAACGTTACCCATCATTGCTCTTAATGGGTTGAGGGAAAACCCAGAAAACAATCTCAACCAGATTACTCGTCTCATCCAAGATTTGAACTCCGGTCCGCTCGTTTCACAATCAGACTTGCTAACCATTATTACACAGCGGTGGACTACAAATATATTAGGAAGTTGCGAAATGTACGACAATTTTATGCTGAAGTACGACAATTTTCATAAGTTAGTACGACGGTTTCGATTCCTTTATTGTTCGTCTAGTGAGCGAGCTGTGTGTTGCGTCATAAGAAAGAAATTTAATCACAATTGTGCTTAGGAGGGGAAGAGGAAAGAGGAAGAATGAAAATAATATCTATGCTCGAAGTTGAGGGACACTCATGTCAAGAAAATATAAGCCATCAAGGCATTGTTTAGTCAACAGACGTAATGGTTAGGTATAGTCCCGTCGCTCTAATTTCCGGTAGCCAATCGCGTTGCAGGTCGGCTACATTTAAACGTGTGCGTCTCGTGATTCGCTGATTCATTTCTTAAGGCTCGATAAATACTTAATATAATCGCCCGCCATTTTAGCTCTTTCGTTGGCGTTCGCAGAAAGCACACGAAGACGTTATTTGCTGCTCAATTATTTGCTGAATTACATTGTGTTTGATTTATTATCATAGGAGCTACGACATGATAATGTTTAATGGTGTGGCAAACAGATTCCTCGTATGGTAGCTCGGCAACGTAAGAACAAAAATGGCGAACGATATTACCTACCTAGACTTTATAGAGCCTTCACTTTCTAAGACGTAAGCAAAGAGGCGGAGTCACGCCGGAAATAACAGCGTCGGGATTATAGTAACGGGACGTGTAGAAGAATATTGTGTTTTAAGACGGACTGTACCGCGACATGATAAGAAGGAAGTGTTAGGTATTATGACTGCGCGGCCTGACCTATGTGACCCAGCCCGCCGCTAGTGATGAGTAACTCGCTCTTAGTCTGTCTACTTTCTTTTTGCAGGGGCCAAAATCCCTGAATCAAGCTGTAGAAGGCAGAAGGTCGTGTGCGAAAACAAGACGAAAATTTCGAGTAAAGTTTCCAAACAGACCTGTGCCTTCTGCCAAAACAATTAGACGACTCGCTAAAAGATTTAAAGAAACAGGCTCAGTGAAGAATCGAAAATCAAGCAGAAAACGTACTGTTTTTACGCGGAACGATTGCCAGTTTATTTTCAACAAGATTCCGCCACTGCTTATACAGCTGCCGTGTCAATGAGGGAATAGAGGCGTATTTTTGGTACAAGACTAATCAGTAATAATTTGTGGTCTCCACGAAGCCCAGATATAAACACCCGGTGACTTTCATTTATGGGGAACACTAAAAGGTAGGGTTTATAGGAAAAAACCTCACTCTATATCTATAGATGAACTAAAAGACTATACACGAGAAGAAAGCCAAGCTATCAATGATGTGAAACTTCAGAGTGTTGTTCATTCGTTTATCAGAAGATGTCAGTTGTGTGTGGCGGCAAACGGAGGCCATTTTCAGCAACGACCGTGAGCATGGTAAGTCCAAATTATTGAACGTTCATGTCCCGTCGCTCTAATTTCCGGTAGCCAATCGCGTTGCAGGTCGCCTACATTTAAACGTGTGCGTCTTGTGATTCGCTGATTCATTTCTTAAGGCTCGATAAATAGTTAATATAATCGCCCGCCATTTTAGCTCTTTTTTTTGGCGTTCGCAGAAAACACACGAAGACGTTATTTGCCGCTCAATTATTTGCTGAATTACATTGCGTTTGATTTATTATCATAGGAGCTACGACATGATAATGTTTAACGGTGCGGCAAATAGATTCCTCGTATGGTAGCTCGGCAATGTGAGAACAAAAATGGCGAACAATACTACCTACCTAGACTTCATAGAGCCTTTACTGCCTAAGACGTAAGCAAAGGGGCGGAGTCACGCCGGAAATAACAGCGTCGGGACTATAGTACTGTTGTAGAAGCGCCAGAGAAATGGTTATGCGCTCGGCGGAAACCATGCAGGGCGCGGCTGTCCGGCCGCTCTTTTCTGGGACGTATGATAATAATAGCTCTGTAGAAAGGTGTCAAAAACAGATATAACATGCTCACTGAAGTGTATCTGCCATTCTAAAATGGAAACCAGGATAATAACCATAATTTCATATAGTTGTGTTACATAAAGCACTTTTCGAGTAAGCATGTCACTAAAGGTTAAAATTTCGTGGATACACATTTATTTTGTAGCCTACCGGTACCTATGTAATATTCTAACCTCAATCATTTTTTGACATACTAAGTCAAAAAACATGGAAAATATTAATATCTTTCGTAAGTAGCCTAATGGTGTTTTGACCTATTACATAAATAGTTTGTTTTTAATTAATGATCGTAATTCTGCAGGTAGATGAAAGTACAGTATTTATACATGGTTTTAAAAATACAATAGGTATTATTACAACTTGAGTCACGCAGGATGTATAATGTGAGTTACAGAAATATTATGCGAAAACTAAGTTTTGGGATTTTCATTTTGATACATGAAATTGTAAAAGTTAATTAAATTATGTAGGGTCATTGCTATTATAACATAATAATTTCAGTGAAATAACTAGAAGAAGCAGAACGCTATTACAAGAGATAAAAACTACAGAAAGGAGGAAAATATGAGAACAAAAGATTAGTTAAAAGTTGACGAGATGGCATGAGACATATGAGGGGTATAGGGTGTCACTTGGGATTGTCAGATGTCCCAATATGGCGATATCGGGACATTCCCGATTTTCAGGTTGCAGAATGTCCTGTTTTTTTTTAATAGGGATTAGCCATTCCTAAGCAGAATTTAAATTTGGGCACGATGCGAAACAAAATAATGTGCCACACACCGTGTTCAGAGATACGCAAATTTAAGAGGATACTCTCCTACCACATTAATTTTGTATTTTGATATTTGGTATCTGTCTTGGTAATAAAAATGTAAGTTCTATATAACTTATGTACCATATTAAATTGTCACATTAACTTAAATGACACAGTATTGTAAATTATAACAAATGTATTGGTAAATATTTATTAAAATGTTGAAAAAGTAATTCTTTAATTATCCTACACACATTGTCGCTTGTAATCTCAACAGCAGTAAAATGTCCCTCTTTGAGACAGTATTTTTTAAATCTGGCAACCTGTTATCTTACCTGAGAAGGTCACCCATGCACAATGATTCATTTTCATTCTGTAACTTGCTCTTATTGTGAGTGTGTTAAGTGTTAAATTTTTTTTATGTGTAACAGAAGTATTATCACTTCCCTCAATCGGTTATCTTTCCTCATTGCCCACGCACCTCAACCTACAGGTCATTGATAATGACGCTGGCCATCTCGGCTTGTAGAATAAAACATAGGTAGGAAGTATGGAGAAGTCGAAGTAGGTTGCGAGAGAAAGTTTAAAAAACTGTCAAATGAGGAACAAGTTAGCACTGAAAATAAAACAAGGAAAGCGTGAGGAAAGTGTTTCCAAACATAGATTACTGAAGAAAACAGAAGGTATTAGTACTTGTCTACCTATATCTCCTCGATATACTGTATGCCAGTTCACAAGCCCTAGAAAAATCAGTTTCAGGAGCAAAATGTGCTATACCGCCAACTTCTTGACGCTGTAGTACAGTAATCAGAAAGCTTTTTGTCACTGAAGTGAAATGTTTACCACAAAACTTGGATTGTCATATCATGAAAATTCACTTGCATATCAAAAATTAACAGAACATTTTCCCAACCTGTCTATTGGTGAAGGTAAATTCGCAAACTTCGACCTTATGTATTGTTAAGCAGTAAACTTCCACATAATGTATACTTATGCAAGTACCATGAAAACTTCGCCCTTGCAGTTTCAAGTTTACATAAGGTTAAAAGAAATATTCCTAAATACAGTAGTGACCTACCGGGGAAAATAACTTGTGAGAATGCTACAGTAGAGTGCTGGACTAATAAGTGTGACACAAATAATAATGGAAAAGGATTTGTGGAATTCATTGGAAGCATGGAAGAAAGAGGTGAAATAGTAGGCCTATACATGAAACATCTCTGGAGAAAGAATTCTTAAAGTTTTAGAAGAAGGAACAACAACCAAGCTTATCCAATTCATATAAAAATCAGTTCCTTAGTTTTTTTTACAGTTACATGAAAAGGCATCAAGCTGAGAGCTGCAGAAAGATCAGATTCAACTACAAATACATCATTCATCAATAAAACACTTATTTTCTGAAAATTACACTTATATATTACAAGATGAGGTCCAATTGGCTCACTGGCAACAGTCACAGGTAAACATATTCATTGTGGGACACTGATAATGAGGCACTTTTTCTGTTTTACTGCATTCCAGACTTTCCTCATATGCCATCTGTTGGAATTTCTTTTCGAGTGAACCTAATGTAACTGTCACAGTGACTTCAGAAAATATAGTTAGCATTAGTGACTGGTTCTACTTTGAATATAATGGAAAAAGCTAGTAAGCAAGATAGAGCAAGTGGCAGTGGTCATCGCCATCAGATGAAGTATTTTATACATTTTCACAGTTAATAAAGACAATAAACATGCCTATACTAATTAATTCACGTGAACACTACAGGTCTGAGTAACTTATATCAGATTCGTTAGACCAGGATACAGAAATATGCCTATGTCACATTTGTATGTAATGTAATAACGAGCCATATATCGAAGTTAGCTTTAACTGTAGTTTGGTTAACATTCAGTTTTTAGTTTTTATGTTCATAATAATATCAGGATCTTAATGTATAGATAAGAATCATATTATAGGTATAATTAGGAGAACAGATTTAAATAAATATTTTATTAATCTCAATTCTCATGTCTGTTCTGTTTTAATATAGGTCAGAAATATAAACATCAACTATTATCTACTAAAACTGCATTTTTTATCCATCAATTATTAACTATCTTCCCCATATACTGATATCTTATTTTTAAGATGTTTAATTTCAACTTCAAAACTTCTGCAAGTGATATGGTACAAAATATTATAAAAATTGAACTTAGGTGTAAAGGAAGTCGTGTGTGTATATATATATATATATATATATATATATATATATATATATATATACAGGGTGTTTCAAAAATACGGAGCATAATTTCAGGTATGTATTTCCCACATGTAGACAATCAAAATAGTTCATTACAACATGTGTCCGGAAATGCTTCATTTCCGAGTTATGGCCTTCACAACATTGAAATTCACCGGAACGTTTTTCTTTCCGCAGGTCGTTGTCATTACAGAAGATGTTCAAAATGTCCACCTCCTGCTTGAATACAGACCTCACATCGATGTCTCATTGACCTGTGAACACGATCCCAAACTCCAGGAGTATTGCGTATGTCCTCAGAACATGCCACAATTCGATTCCGAAGGGATTCCAAATCAGGCACCAGAGACGAATAAGCCAATGATTTTAAATGGCCCCATAAGTAGAAATCGAGAGGGTTCAGATCAGGTGAGCGTGGAGGCCAAGCAATTGGGCCACCTCTACCTATCCATCGAACAGAAAATCTTCGATCCAAGTACTGGCGAGCCGTACGACTGAAGTGTGCAGGAGCGCCATCATGCAAGAAGTGAATGTGTTGACGATTGATCAGTGGAGTGTCTTCTAAAACATGAGGTATGGTGTTTTCCAGGAAGTTGTGTACGCCTGCCCCGTAAGTCTGTTTACAAGTACATGGGGTCCAACTAATCGATCACCAATGATACCGGCCCACATGTTGAGGGAGAACCGCACCTGGTGATGAGATGGAACAGTTGCACGTGGGTTTTCATATGCCCATACATGCTGATTGTGAAAATTAGTTATGCCATCTCGTGTGAACTGTGCTTCATCTGTAAATAATACTAAAGCAGGAAAGTTCGGATTTACACCACACTGCTGCAAGAACCACTGACAGAACCTAACTCGTGCAGGGTAATCTGCTGGTGACAGGGCCTGTACACGTTGCAAATGATAAGGATACAATTGATACTCTTTCAACAGTCTCCAGACAGTCGTATGAGGAACATTGACTTGCAATGCTACCCTTCGTGTGCTGATAGAAGGAGTCATGTTCACAGCCTCCAGAATCTCCTCCTGTACTTCTGGAGTTGTAGATCTTGGTCGTCCCCTTCCCAAACCAGGAGAGTTAAATTTTCCATACTCGCACAGACAGTAATGGAGACGTACAAATGTCTTCCGATCTGGACATTGTCGCTGTGGGCAGTGCAGCATTGCCGTCCGCCTTACCGTACATGAAGTGTATCTCTGCCAGCTCTTGATTTGAATACATGTCGCACAGTCTAACGCCTACACAACACTGAATGTAACCTTCGCCTCGGAATGAACTGTCAGACCCTCTTAATGTCTCCTTTGACGGCAATGACCTGCGGAAAGAAAAATGTTCCGGTGAATTTCAATGTTGTGAAGGTCATAACTCGGAAATAAAGCATCTCCGGACAAATGTTGTAATGAACTATTTTAATTGTCTACATGTGGGAAATACTTACCTGAAATTATGCCCCGTATTTTTTAAACACCCTGTATATACATACACACACACACACACACACACACAGTGCGTCTGGGCCATATGTCCACAATGACTGACTAGCCGCATACCCGTAGGGAGGTTGCACTTCTGTCACTGAGACGGCAAGCATGCTTGTGCAACTGAACTCGTTAAAACTAGGTATAGGTAACACATCATCATTTGGTACTCACCCTGCTCACAGAAAATGTTGTATGTGATGTACTGTACATTTTCTTAGACGCATATTTCACATCTTCTCAAGAAATTGTCATTCAAGTTCTTCATTATTTACTTTTTCTAACACCCAACTGCAGAAATTAAGCCCGCGATTGCATCTTGGTGCTGTAATTCACGACATGATGGAATTCTGTATAGTTTTAGTCTCAATAATTTTACTGCCATTTCCACAGATGGTTTAGAAACCCCTGTCTGCTGTGCTACATGTTTCAGAGACTTGCATGGGCTACACATAATGCTGCAACATTTCATCCAGTTTTTCCTCTGTAAGAATACGGTGCTTTTATCGTCTTTCATTAAATCTATTAAATAAACTTAATGATGTTCTTTTAGAGGGTACTGTCCTGTCAGGAAATTTACGTCTGAATTGTCGCCTCATTGAAACACACGATTTTATATTCTTTATGTACGTGTTGTATATGTTGTATACATTTCCTTAATTAATATCTGTTTACCATGACGAAAAGATCTGTCCATCTCAGCTAAACAAATACTGCCAGAGGTGAAGTTACAGATAAACTGTTTTATTTGTAGACGTCGTAGTGTTGATATGAATGGAAAGGCCTTCCAGCTGCGCCAGCATACATGTCGTCTTAGTGGAGAAGGCGTGGCCTCCCACTGAGCATGTGGCCGGTCAATCATCGTGGAGTCCACACCTGTGGAGTAACAGTCAGCGCGTCTGGCCGCGAAACCAGGTGGCCCGGGTTCGAATCCCTGTTGGGGCAAGTTACCTGGTTGAGGTTTTTTCCGGGGTTTTCCCTCAACCCAATACGACCAAATGCTGCATAACTTTCGGTGCTGGACCCCGGACTCATTTCACCAGCATTATCACCTTCATATCATTCAGATGCTAAATAACCTAGATGTTGATACAGCGTCGTAAAATAACCCAATAAAATAAAAAAAAATCATCGTGGACGTATGGTTCAGACGCACTGTAGAAATAAGCTGTAATGCTATTGCATTGACACTTGTGGGAAGGATAGATGCGACAAAAGTGATACCTTTGCTAAACTGTGCCTATAAGTAGTGAATAAATTCTGCACCATGCGAGTGGCTAAGGGTTACTGCACTAGATTTGCATTCGGAAGGTCTGGAGTTCAAACCGCATGGCCGGCCAATCTAACTAAAGTTTTTCATGGCAAATGCCAGATTGGAAATTTACATACCATGATTCATCACCATCTTAATCACCATTATCATAATAATTAATAAAATTTAAATCAGTTTAAATGAATACAAGCTATCATACGACATTAGAAACAAACTCAACAACAGTCTATGGCCTGCTGATATAACCAATTATCCTACACACGTGATATGACTTAGATGTTAAAGCATGTATAAATAAGCTTAAAAAAATTTGCTCTCCTTTTGGTGATGTGTAGATGTTACTGAAGCTGGTTCCAATTTTGTATTGCAGTTCGTTCAAAATTGTTGGTAGGTGATATGTAGGGTTGCCACCTGTTCAGAATTGGCTGAAATTGTACAGGAATTGAATTCTTTGTCCTGACTCCTGGTCGAGAAAAATGAAGTCCAGGAAATTTCTGTCAAGCGGCCCTTCAGGCACATAAAAAACAAATTTATTCTAGAGAAAATATAATTAGGCCTACACAACAGATGTACATGGAAAACACTTTCTTCGTTGTGTCTGTGTGCAGGGAGTCAACAATGAGTGTGTATGAAGGCTAAATTTAGCATGACTGATCAAACAATTTTGAACCATAAGGCATCTATTTATATAATATTGAGGGTGTATGTGAGGTATTTATAATGAACTGTCAAATAATTATGAACCGAAACACTCAGTAATAGATGTTATTGTCTTATAAACTGCTGTTAGCTTAATATTAATACACTATTTTATTAGTCTGTCTGCATTAAGCTGTTGGGAAACATTATTGTAGTGTGTATTTGTGAAGTGATTGTTACTAACAACGTGAAAATTTACCAGTATATATTATAAAACATGGCAAGTTTCACAATGATGAAGACGAGGATGAGCCATGTAAATCTACTCGACCAGTAAAAAACTTAAAAGATTTTGCTCTTGTAACAAAGAATGGGAAAAAGAAAAAGAAATCTAAAATTGGGTTGTGAGACGACGATTTTATGGCTAGGCCTAAATGTACATTACATCCTCTTTAAGGTTTTTGTAAAATATGAAGAGTGATGCGCCTTAAAGGTTAATATTGAATGGAAAAATCATTTTAAAGACAAGGAATACAGCGCCAAAATAAAGCCATCAATGCGCTTTCTGTGAGCAAAATCACAGTGATGAAGATGCCGTAATAAAAGCTAAAATTTTTTCCATATTTCACACTGTTAAACATGGTCAAGGCTACAACAGTCTTGACTGTCAAAACAAAACTGTAGTATAAGAAAAATGTTTTCTGAATGCAAGACTACTGCTAAAATAGCGTATGGAACAACCAAAGTGACTGCAGTTGTTCAATATGTACTGCCCCCTTCTCACAGAAACGTGAAGTAAATTCTGGATACTTGTCGGTATCATCAAACACTTCTAATGTAGGAAATATCAAAACATTTTCTTATTCAGTTCATTATTTCGACTTGAGAATTAGAATATGTCAGAAGCTCCTAGTTTCTACGAAGATCCGAAGGAGAGCTCAATTGATATTTTTAATGCTTTAAAAAATACCGCAGTGGTAAATGAATTAAAAATTGAACAAAATAATGAGTGCGTATTGTGCTGGTAATGTGTCAGTAAATTATGGGAAACACAATTCTATATAATGTAAAGCTACATCATGAAATTCCATGTGTTGTAAAGCAAATTGCAAATGTCATGTTATCAACAACTGTGTGAAATATGGTGGCAAATTCTCTCATATAACATCGAAGCAGCTGCCATAAAAAAGTTCAGTGAATTCAGTTCATCTATTAGGACAGAACGTCTTAAAGAATTTGCTGATTTTGCCGAGATGTAATATAAAGAACTTCTGCAACATGTACCCACTAGATGGCTGTCACTATATCCTGCCATGAGCGTACTTATTGTCCAAAGGAAAAGATGACTGTTCCAAGATAATATGGGAGTTTGTTGCTCCAGAGGGCTCTGATGCAGATTTCTCCGAGGCTTCATATAGTGAATGTTCCATATAAGCATTTGTTCTTTCTAAGGATAGAGGAGGCCAAGGCTCGATTGCGAGGTGTGGTGCCATAGTAGAAGAAGAAGAATTTGTTCTTTCTGCATAGCATACTTTCCCACTTCAATGCCATTGTACTTGAGTTGGGAAGCACTTCATGTTCTGTGAACTTGGATGCAATAATGCGAAAATTTCCGACAATTAGAATACCGGCTTGATGATCAATTCTATGGTACAAGAGTTAATGCTATTTTGATTAATCTGAGAAATGATGACAAAGAGAGATTTAAAGCAAATGTAACTTCCTTAGGCGATGCATTGCTTATCTGGGAGGGGGGGGGGGGGACTGATTTTAGTGGAGACGGCTTCTTTAGATATGTGAGTTGTTTGTCACTCACTAAAAGTTAAGTGTACTGGTAATACAAGTTATTGTGCCTTTCATTTGGGATGATACTTAAACTCACACTAGATTTAGACAAACTGTACAATGACTACTGTGATTTCAGATTGGTGTATCGAGCTAATATAGATTCATCTGATGATAAAATATGGGCAGAATATTTTCACAAACATGAAAGTGCTGATGAACTACTGCAGTTGGTTTCTTTTGTTTTGTCATTTCCTTCAACCCATATCTGTCCAGAATGTCTTCCTTCAAGTTTCTTTATAAATTTTACATATCTTCATCCTAGGGACCTAAGAAGTGACGAGAAACAAGAATTTTAATTATATTTGAGGCACAAGTGGACTTCTGAGGATGGGTTGTTAACAACTCACTGGGCAGATGTGTTACTCTAGTGCTAAATAATGTTCTCTACTGAACTGGAGAATTATTACAAATGAAACTGATTTTTGAAGTTGCAACTGTTTAATTGAGATATGATTTTTTTAACAGACACAAAATAATTATTATTCACTTAAGCAATGGTAATTAACTAATTATATTTGTCTGTGAAAACAAGCAATCTTATCAGTTATACGCATAAAACTATTTTGCAATGTAGCAAAACATTTGTCGTAAAGAGGAACTTGACATTTCCTGCAGGCTTTTCCAGTCTTACTTTTACACACTTTACAACTTTTCCTTACTTTGAACACTACATACAAAATGTTTATACAGCCAGTGCTGACATACTGCGGAGAAATTTTAATTACTTCACCTTTCATAAACGAAATAGAATATGTTCAAAAGCAAGCTCTCAGACTCATTACTGGTGGAATCAAAACAACTCCAATAGATTCTATGAGATTCCTCACTAATATTAACAGCATCAAAATGACAATAGAAGAAAAAGCACTGATTCAATATGAAGGGCTTATTAGATTACCAGGAAACAATTGGCATTCATACAGTCCTCTCTGTAGATTGAAAACTCAAAAAAGTTTCATATCCATTGTTCAAGAATTAAAACAGAAAATCAATATTCCGAATTTAAAAAAAAAACCTACAAATTAAACCAAACCCTTTAACTCTATTAAATATAGAATATAATCTAAATTTAACAGAAGAAATACTAAAATCAGAAGTAAACACTGAAATACTAAAACAATTGTCTTTAGAGACAATTAATATTAGGTACCCTCCACAAAACTGGCTTCATTTATACACTGATGGATCCTTGATCTCCAGAGAACAAGGTGCCGGTGCAAGTGTTACGTGCTGTCTCTTCTCACTTTATAGATCTCTTGGGTATGGAACAACAAGTTTTGATGGAGAAATCATTGCAATAAGTGAAAGCCTCAGGAATCTTCTATGCCACATCAGTAAATTTAAAAATGCAGTTATATTGTCAGACTCCAAAGCAGCTATTCTATCAATAGTCTCTAAACACACACCTTCATCTCAAACAGCAGAAATAACTAAAATGCCCTCTCAATTAATATCACTCAATAAAAGAATTGTATTCCAATGGATACCATCCCATTGTAGAATCCTGGGAAACGAGAATGCGGATGATTTAGCTAAGAAGGGCAGCACTGCTACTTACAGACCTGTTACTAAATCTATGTATTACTCTGTGAAAAGATTTATTAAATCTACATACTTAGACTTCAACAAACAAAATTTGATGACACAATCTCAAGGGAAAAAATGGAACTCTCTGCATCAAAATCCACAGTTAATTCCCGATTTACCACGAAAATCGTCTGTAGCTGCATTTAGATTGGCAACAGGCCATGATTGTTTGGCCAAACACCTGCATAGAATTGGAATATATCAGTCCCCTAACTGTCCATTGTGCAACTCAAACCAAGAAATGGATTCGGAACACCTCAAAATCTGTGCTTCAGTGGCTGGCCATGATAATATCTTTGAAAAAATTATGAGTGCAAGAAGTCAAATGACTTTATTGTCAAACGCCTGGCATTAGAAAACAACAACAACACTTTTCCTTACTTGACCCAATCCTGTGACCTGTTTGGTGTCAACGAACAGGGGATGAGAAATCTATCAGTAGCTTAGCTGAAGGTTCTGGTCGAGCTGCAGGCATTCCATACTTCACGAGCAATGCAATGGCAATATTTTTTTCCGAAATTCAAGGGGGTGATGCTAGGATTGTACGATCTTGCTAAGACACAAAAATTGTTCACCAACACATGGAACTTCCAAAATATAAAATGGGGGATATACTGTTTCTTGCCTCATATTGATATCCTGTAAGCAGCAATATTGGAGACTAGTTGATCTACTCCTTCCATGAAAGAGTTGTATTTGCATACTACATCACGTTGGGGGATTGCGACTTTGTTGTTACACTTATGTCCAAAGAGCATGGTGTTGAACCTCTATGAAGTGAAACGATATTTTATTGCAGCCAAAGCAAGAGTCTGCAGTTACTTTGTTCAGTTTGTTCACTTCAAATATGTCATAATTATGTTGTCAACCCTAACATAGCATTGTAAAATAAGGAATACCATAATAATAAAAGAAAAATCATCTGGTGTGAAGAGTGTGTTTCTATTCAATAAATATGAGAAGAGAACAGCCAGGACTCTACCAGAGAAATAATTATTTTCATGTTATAATTAAGGCAGAGCATTGCAAAACCAACTACTAAAGTACTAAAATATCGAACCCAGGTTTGCAGATAGCAGAATATTTTTATGACCACAAGAGACTGCTGATAGCTTCATAAAATTAGTAGTGTAATATTTTGAATGATTATATAATGTATTGCTATGATATCTGCCCAGTGGGTCATTAGTGATTCATCAAAATATGCCACTTTTATGCTAAATCTATGAGTTTGTAATATTGGACAATTATGCGTAACTATCCATTACTCTTTCGTGATCATATTAACACTAATATAAATAGTCAATAAATAAAATTGAAAACAGAACTTTCATTTCTTCCTTGCACTTCTACACTTCGTAGTGCACAAAGGTACAGCAACCATTCAATCGACAATTTAGACCAAGACACTGGACAGTATGTCATTCAAAAGAGAAGTTGTGCTCAATATCTAGATGTTGAACTTGAGAATGTTAATTATTAACAACCTTAACAATGCATTCATTTTGTAATTTGAAACAATTTTTTTTTAATTCTTTGAGTGGGTCGTTAATGATTCCATGGGCTGATATGGGTTAAGTAACGCATATGCTCAGGGTTGCCATACATCCCAGTTTTCCAGGATTGTCACCGCTTTTGTGTCCACTATCCCGGTGCCCTGACAAATTTGTTTGGGACAGTCAGATGTCCCGATTTTGAGTTGGTTTTCAGCTTATTTGTATTTTAAGGTTACTACAATATATCTATTGTGTGATTTAGCCGAACTTGTTGAAAACTTTAAATAGTGATAGGCCTATAGAAGTTATATAGAAGAGACATTGACTTACCTAAAAACAAAAAGAAGTGCAGCTTTCAGAATCTGAAATGTTTGATCAGTTTGTTTGCTTGAAAAACTTTGTGAGTACGAAGTTGGGTGTTCATGAATGGAAAAGCGGAAAAGTTCAAGGGAAGTGACTTAAATTTTTTGAGACTGTAAACCATAATGAAGAGTATTCAGAATTACTTGAAATCTGCCAGTATATTTTCGCTGTACCTGCTCACAATGCAAATCTTGAACGCAGATTTTCTCTGATGGCAGCACAATGGACTGATGAAAGAAATCGGTTCAGCATAGACACTATAGAAAGCATATTGCAGTGCCACTACAATCTGAACATGACATGTTCTAAATTTTACATGTATGTACAAAGATATCCATCCATCATGCAGGCTGTGTGCAAATCTGAAAAATATGAATGGTATGGTTATTGTGTTAATTTCTTTGAAAAATTATTTTAATTCCAATAAAAATAATTTCTTTGCAAAATTATTTGAATTCCAATAAAAATCAATGTTTGCACAATGAACAGGTGTTTTAATTATATGCCTCGATTTTAGTTCCAAAGTTTATGGCAACCTTGTATACTGTATGCTAAGAGAACAATCAGTATTATGGGTAGTTTTTGGACCAAAGAGAGAAATCAAATGTGTCTGAACCTCAGGGGCGGTTATTCAGGTGAAGTAGGTGAAGTGTGACTTCACCTATTTACGCGTAAAACACAATTTTATCTCGTACTAATAATTAATTCTAGTTATTACTGGTACCATATTTCTAAAATAAAAAAAAGTTTTATTTTCAGTCGTTATGAATAGTGTTTAGATGTATAAATAGTACCTGTAACCGCCCGCTGAATAGAATAATGTCAACTGTTACGAGCGCCGAGCGGTATCTATTGGAACTTACAATACTGTAAAGGTGAAATTATTTGGGCTCCCATTCTCATACAGCACTTGGTTTCCATGGTAACGTGACGTCACGCACTAAAGAAAGATTGTATGAGTGAAGTGCATTTCTGAGTCTTTCAGTTACGGAGAACTGTCAGACTTGTTGTAGGTGGAGTAACCAGTTTGCAGATCTGACGATAGAGAAGCGTTGCAGCTGGTCTCCAAGGCCGGGGGCTATTGTTTAAGGGCTGCGAAATTTTAGAGTATGTACTACCTGACTCGAGAATATTATCCTCATTCCTTGTGTCGAAGCAGCCACCCCTACTGTGGTAAATTAGCTAGCTCTATGTTATTTTATCAGAAATACACCCAACATACATTCACAAAGTTTACAAGTTGTTTTCCGCTGCGTGTATTATTTCTTACCATGAGCTTGCCAGTTTTGTTCCAGCTCTTGTATTTGAAAGTTTAACGCGCGTGTAAATATACACATGTAGTTTAATACTGTGTACATATATATTAACTTATTATTTAATGTATTTAGAGTATATTAGTGATAAGTGTATATAGTGTATTAATCCTACATCACAGTGCATATTATATGTTTAATCACTATAGTGCTATTATACAAACAGATACCAGTACATAGAAAATATTGATAAATGAGTGCGAAATATGTATCCCGAAAATGACACGTTTTATTATTTATTAGAAATGCCGTTTTGTAGACTTATATATGAGGATAAGAAAGATGTTTTAAATTTTGGACGACCTACAGTTCCATTTGTTCTTTGTTTTAAAAAGTGCTAAGAAAATAGAGAAGTTGTATAAAATAACTTTAAAAAAATTTTTCGATGAAAGAATATTTTCTGTTTGAAGAGATTAAAAATTTCACTCGGAATGCTACATCACAGGAGAGATTTTCTTCATTAGTCCCATAGCTTTGCATAGAGATATACTGTCCACCCTCAGTTAAAGTCAGACATTTTATGAAGACATCATCGACAGGTTTGCTGCTTTAAAAGGTAGAAGGATTGACTTGATATGCAAGAAATTGAGTGAGTCCTGAAATAAATTAATTTTCCTGTTTGCATGTGTTCTAGACCTATTAAAATTGCACGCAGTTTACGAATAGTAGGCCTACTCATATTGGTAAAACTGTTTATGCATTTGTGTATGTGAACAGCACTTCACCTATTTTTTTTTTACGGCGAGCCGCTACTGCTGAATCTTTAAAAATGTTAAAGATATACTTAAATCTACAGAATGCCGGTACATGTTTTGAGTATGCTGCATTTCTGGGTAAGGAAGGGAAGATTATTCTAAAAGCTGCAACTGGAAGAACTGAGGGAAACCACTTTTAAGACAAATATAGGCTACTTACTTTACTTTAATTTGTTCAATTCAATATTGTATGTAATTTTTCATAAGAGTAAGCTTCTTAACTCGTACAATAAATTATATTAATATGTTATCTTTGTTTATTTCATGCAAAATTGAATATTATCACTTGAATAAAAAAAATTATATCGAAACATTTAAATATTTGTAATATTCTTTTCTGAAGAAAAATTGAACTGAAATTTTTTGTAAGAATAATAAATTAGTCCTATGGAATTCAATATCACCATTCCCAAAATGTAGAAATTCCAAATTTTCTTTAGGCCTAAATAAGAAAAAGTGATGTGATATCATAGGCCTATGAAATTCTGTATTCAATGGATGTCAGGTAAATAATAACATCAGTAGGTACCAGCGCTCTTCTTCTGGAGAAAAAGGTGGTGGGACTCTGTAGAATAGCCTATATTATAGCAGACGGGGAGATGATACTGTCCAGTATAGGGCCTAATGGGAATTTTGTCGTTTTCGATCTCCTTTTCGTCCAACTTTAAGACTTTCAAGAGCGGAGTTCAAAGAAAAATCATGTTGAAAACATAATTATTAACACGTTTCTAGGTTCCATGACGAAAATACAATAAAAAGGTGCCAGAATGCGATCCAGCTCAGTACCATTATTATTATTATTATTATTATTATATTTCAGTATATACAGATTCCTCACTAACAATTATATCTTAAAATACTAAAAAGAGCAGATTTGTCTGCGTTTGTCGAATGCGCATCATCATACTTATGAAAAGGCACTTTTCAGTGCCAATAATTTATTTTGTGTGCACAAGGTTGGAATTTTGAAGTAAGAGGGAAAGGAAGGAATCCGTGTTCTGAAATTTATCCTCAGAACTAAAGAAAGTGTGAGGTTATGCAATGCAGTTTACTGCCGAGATTAAAATGAATGAAAATTCATATTAAGATTAAATGCAATCACGAAATGTTTACTCTCGACATACGTATGTAGGCTACCCCGCATTTTTATTCACATACCTACAGTAGCCTGTCAATGATTTTGAAAGTACAACGAAAAAAATTTGTGTTACTAAATTAAGAGATTGAAGGGCAAATACAATATTGAAAACATTCGAAACACACAAATAATGAATTACAGATTTGAAATGTAGTTACATTGTTTTCTTTGTTCTGCAAAGTTCATGAGTAAATTTAAAAACGTAAACAGATTAAATAACGATGCAGAATTATGTAGTGTCTCGATTGTTTTTTTTTATTATTATTATTTACAGTACTTATATTTCTGAAAACCTAAGACATATGGATAGCCTATTGTGATACTTTTAATACATTGGCCTGTGAACTCAAATTTTCATATTTATGACAATAATGTGGAATAAACATATTTCAAACCTTAGGTATGACAAAAACTGTATTTTATTACATCTGGCAACATAGCTTTGTTGCGTTTAGGAAAAAAAATACACAGCCTGAAGAGATCTATTATATCAGACACATTTACACCTTTAAACTTGCAACAGCAACATGTTAACGTTCTTCAATGCTGATTATAACGTATTAACTTACGAACTTTCTTTATTCTGTAGCACCTGTAGATTCCACTAAGACCGCCAGTTCCAATCACGACTATTGCGAAGGGGTTTGACCTGCCGAACACACTGATCCTTACCTGCTATTGGAGAATCTCGGTTTGTGTTCTTCACTCTCACGCAGCGGCATATTCAAACGATTGTTGAAAAACGTGCTAATAATCTGTTATTACTTAAATCTGGCCTCTGTATTAGAACTATAGATGTGAAAGAAATGTTTATAAACAGAGATGGTGCGTAGAGTGAGAGAGCAGGGTCAAATTAATAGAGTTAACTTGAAGGAGGACGAAAATTTTGAAAGAAGCCTGAAGGTTGAAGCTAATTGGTAGGCCTACTGAAATTATTTGTGAGAATAATGGCGTTTTAAAGTGGAAAGGATATACTAATTTTCAGGGGCGGCTCGTCCATAAGAACTGCGGAGCTGCAGCACTCCCTGCTTTGACAGGAAAATAAAAATAATATGTATTTTAATTTGTAGAAGAATTGTTACAGCTTTTATTGGTAAATTGCTTTATATTTCATCTGGCCGGGAATATGTACTATTATCTTATGCATAATCTTTTTGCGCGCCGACTGTATTGGAATTGACACTGCATTCAAAGTCGTCCTGGGATCTGCAGGGTGGTCACCCCATAGACTGTGTCTTGCGTGGTCAGGGGGTAGATAGGTGAAGAGAAGCAGAGGGATACTGCCGCTGTTTAAAACCTATATCTCGCTGCAGTGGCTTGCAGAGCCAGGCCACAAGGGATCTTCCCTCTCCTCCCACACCGCTATTGTAATGCTGCGTCAAATGGATTCTCTATTCCCTTGAAACTTAATGACAAAATTTTTATTTTCTTTTCACATACTTATTGTTGTAGAATCTTATCGAGTTAATATAACGAAATTAATATTCTCTTTTGCCTTATTATTACGTATATATCCAGCCTCCAGCAGAACCTAATATTTGCCTTAACTCAAAATGATTGCACGAGTAGAATCCTTTTAATATAGCACGTAAAATACGAAAGAGACTTCTTTTCCAGTTTTAGAAAATTGTTGACCATCAGTATATCTGAGTGTTGCTTTGGTGTGACGTCTTAATACCGTAACTTAACCAGTGCAAATTTGCAAGCATGAGTGTGTGTGAATTACAGAATATTAATTTTATTTTTCTCAACTTTCCCTTGCGGAGAATATTGATGTAATGAAGTGAAATTAAAGGGTCGTCCGTTACCCGACTTAAATCTTACTTAATCTTCATCCAGCCGAAATAGTGCATATATGTAAGGAAGTATAAAATGAAATTTACACTAAGCATTTGTGGTTACGTGGATGTGAACAAAGAAAATCTGTATTTTGTTTTCCTTGCCTCCTCTTCGGTGGTGATGCTGCATGGACTAGGAGTGGTGTGACAGATTTAGGACATTTGCCCCTAAAAAGCAAAATGCACGAATCTTCGCAATCTTACCTGAAAAATGTTGTTTCATTGGCTATGTTACGCAACTCATACTGCTGTGCAATTAAGTGAAACGAACAGAACAAACATTCTCAAATATAATCAAGAAGTGAGAAAAAATCGTGAAATTATTTTTAAAAAATATTGATTGTATCAAATTTTGTGGCCAATATGAACTTCCTCTTAGGGGACATGATGAAAAAACGATTCGAAGAACCCTGATGTGTTTCGTGGGTTGCTACAGTCCGTGAGTAATCTAAACGAGCCTCTCAAAAATCATTTGGAACATGCCACTGTTTAAGGTTATTCTAAGACAATTCAGAATGAACTGGTAGATTGTAAGCTGAGTGTCTGCCGATCTGAAATTCAGACTGAAATCGATGGTATTAGTTTTTCTTAGGGATTAGTAAATGGTCCCACAGACATCTTCCAACTAAGTCAGGAAGTTTTGGTTTTTCGATATGTAGTGCATTTATTTTTGTCCTATACGTATTAGTAATGGTATCAAGAAGTGAAATTTGTATGTACCGAAATCCACTGCAGCTCTCCCAATCCACAAGTTCACGAGCCGCCACTGCTAATTTTTCTGTGGCGCCACTGCACAGTGGCCCAAATAACGAATCTAGCGGAACAAAAATAATTTTGGTCACTCTTGAAGATGTACCTAAGTAAAGATGGTTCAATATTACTCTAAACATACCGCCAGTGTAATCTAAAATAATACTGTGTGGCTGAATGTTTAGATGCTGACTTAGCGTCTGCCGTCAGACTGTTGTCGTCGTGAGATTAGTTAGTGACTGCAAAGAAGTGTGAAGAGGAAGCTCCCACTCCTACTGAATTTTTAAGATAAAAGCATATGTATGTGTAACCTTTTGGTATTGGTATAATAATTTTATTATAGGTCTACATATACTGAGAGCTGTGTGTCTGTGATATTAATTAGTATTTCTTAAAATTAAATTATTTTTATCCTACAAATTTGAACATACTTTAAAAATATATAACGATAAAAATTTAGTATATTGTAGAGAAATTTAGGGCTACAAAATGCATAAACCCGCAAAGTGCGACACTTGTGCCTTTTTAAGATATTCGTAATTTCTTCCAAGGCAATTAACAAGGAAAAATATCCTGTAACCAGGACTTGCCTTAATTGAAAAGAAAACCCAACCGTAAGGCAAATGTCAGATAATCTAAGGCGAATCCTCGGTCTCATCTCGCCAAATATCATCTCGCTATCACCAATTCCATCGACGCTAAATAACCTATAATAAAAATTAAATAGGATGTTAGTTTGAATAAATTAAACCGTTGAACTTAATTTATAATAATTTTATGCGCTGATCTTACAAAATTAGTCTTGGACAAAATAGAAGTTAAATTATTTACTTCAAATTCGTTTGCTTAACAACAGAGGTTTTAATGCTTTCATAATAAATATTAAAGAATTAGATATATATGGATCATATAAGGAGACAAAGAGGAAGACAGAAAATAGGAAAGACTGGAGAATGCTGGGTTTGCAGAGAAAGACCTGCCCTTGGGCAGAACACTATGAATGAATGAATAAATGAATCATTTACTATTAGGGTATATAAAAATTCAGAACTGTCCTTTACTTTTTATTCTTAGAGGGAACCACGATGTTTAAAACGAGAGTCCAAATGAAGGATGGTGACTCATACAGAACTCTTCCAGAAGAAATGATTTACTGTGAATTATCAAATTAGAATACTACACAACTGTAGTGATGCTATTGCAAAAAATTTCGAAAACTGAGGCTTTCAGATGCTTTGAAAGCAATGTAACAGGTTTGTGCTAAAATACCGACAAAGTTTCAGTTCAAAAATAAATTTCGTGGGAGATCATTACATTCATGTAGTACCACAGAACCTACTCCTACTCATATCTGCTGGAGTACCAAGAAAATAATTTTCGGAAGGCAATTTAAAGACAGGGTGTAGATTAGTACTGTCACAGGTAAAGAAGATATAAAAAGAAGTGGGCCTCGCAAGTAAGTCAGCTCTCACAGAGAAGAGAGAAACCACAAAATATGAAAAAAAGCAAAAGCCTATTTTTCACCATGTTCGCCTCCAATACCATATGTCTCTGAAATACTGTCATTTTATTAGAATATAAACACACTAAATAGCATACATTAATGCAAATCAAGATTTTCAGGTATAACTCCCTGTAAAGTTGATTTGAAAATTATTCAGCATACATTAATATCTGAAAATGTGTTATATAGAAGCCAAGTTATTAACTTCGTCTATCTCTTACACAATCGTAATAAGAGTTTGTATACGGAACAAGTATGCCACCTGTAACTACTGTACAAAGTTTCATGAAAATCTGTTACCTAGGAGAAAAGGTATTAATTTTGTCTAAATTCACCCTTTATAATGGGGTAGTTTCTTTTACACAAATGTAATGAGAGTTTCTATACAAAACAAATATGTTAGGTACGGTACGTGTAACTGCTGTGTAAAGTTTGAAGAAAATCTGTTAGATAGGAGAAAAGTTGACAATTTTGTCTAAATTCACCTCTTGTAATGGGGTAGTTCCTTTTAAACAAATGCAATGAGAATTTGTATACAAAGCAAACATGTTACCTGTAACTACTATATAAAATTTGATGAAAATCTGTTAGATAGGAGAAAAGTTGATAATTTTGTCTAAATTCACCCCCTATATATGGAGTAGTTTCTTTTACAGAAACACAATGAGAGTTTTTATACGAAACAAATATGCTACCTGTAACTACTGTACAAAGTTACGTACATAAAATCTGTTAGATAGGAGAGAAGTTGTTAATTTTGCCCACTAGATTTACGTTTCGGACCACTACGCACTGGAGGGCCAGGACCGACCAACCAACTGCTAGCCTCACGTTCAACGATAATCCAACCAGTACGGAGGTAACGTGTGTTCGGTACAATATCCCCCCCCCCCAGCCAATATAGCTAACTTACGAAACCGGATTTTGAATGTACTACTACTAACATTATTTATTTTATTTTATTATTTTACGACGCTGTATCAACATCTAGGTTATTTAGCGTCTGAATGATATGAAGGTGATAATGTCGGTGAAATGAGTCCGGTGTCCAACACCGAAAGTTACCCAGCATGTGCTCGTATTGGGTTGAGGGAAAATCCCGGAAAAAACCTCAACCAGATAACTTGTCCCGACCGGGATTCGAACCCGGGCCACCTGGTTTCGGGGCCAGACGCGTTGACCGTTACTCCACAGGTGTGGATTCTTAACTAACATTATTCTCGGTAAAACATTATACTATAAAAAAAAAGATCATTCCAATTTAGAAAAAAAAAGAGAGAACTATATTTTCTATGTACATGGGTCATTCCATAATTAGTGACAACATTTGAATTAACAACAAAGGAAACATTTTTGGAACAAGTCACATTGTTGCAGAGCTCAGAAGTAATCTCCTCCAACATGAAGAACGGATGTCATCCACAACGCCTTGTACTAATCTTCGAACGGACTGCTCTATTGCTGCTGTAATTGCCTGTCTGGTTCTAAAGCGATCGCCTCTAACTGGTAATTTCATTTTCGCGTAAAGGTCAAAATCACATAGGCTCATATCTGGGGAGTATGGAGAATGCTCCAGAATTTCCCAGTTCCATCTGCGAAGTAAATTAACCACAGGGGCAGCTATTTGAGAGCCAGCACCATCATGTAGCACAATAGGATGAGAATTCAGGAGATTTGGACGTTTACGGAGCACAGCTGGTTGTAAATGTTGTTCCAGAAAGTAACTAATATCCACCATTGACATAATTTCCTGCAGGAGCTGAATGAGTGACAAGGACACCGTCAAAATCATAAGCAACAATGAACATGACTTTAAGTGGATCTTGTTCATGCCGATACCTTTTTTGGCCGTGGGGAATCATTTTGCCGCCACTCATTTGATTGTCTCTTCAATTTTGGTTGGTAGCGTCGAACCCAGATTTCATCTAAAGCAGCGGTGACCGAAACTCGAGCTGCAGTGATTACATGCGACAGACAGCCTATGAAGTAAGGAGACGAAGGAAAGACACTTGGCATGAAAACTACAACCAGTGGGTAGTTCCTGTACTAACATCTTGATCAATCCCGCGGATAAAAATCTCAACATTTGCTGTATCAGTAATGTCACTGCTGTCATCAAGAGTTAGTGAATAATATACGATTTTTCTTGCTCTTTTAATCTTCCTCTTGAATATAATCAGGAATTTTCTAAATTCTTCACTCGATACTTGGTCGAGAAATTCATAATTTTTCAAAATTAAAAACTTTTTACGGACAAATTATTTAAGCTATTTTAATCATGAATAATTTCGAGGGAAAAATTGTTCCGGGGCAGGGTATCGAACCCGGGACCTTTGGTTAAACGTTCCAACGCTCTACCAACTGAGCTAGCCGGGATTTCTACCAGACACCGATACAATTTTTCCCTCTATATCCACAGACCTCAAAGTGCGCTGACAACCGTCAAGAAACCAACATTGAGTGCATACTAACTTTGTGTGACATAAATTGTGGTTTTCTGTTAACGAACAGTGACGTGTATTATGTAAATCAAGCTTTCAGGTATAACTCCCTGTAAAGTTAATTTGAATAATTTCGAGGGAAACCAAAGGTCCCGGGTTCGACACCCGGCCCCGGAACAATTTTTCCCTCGAAATTATTCAAAGTAACTTTACAGGGAGTTATACCTGAAAGCTTAATTTATATTTTAATCATTATTCTTTTGAGAAAATCTGTTCTATTAAAAGGCTTTAGAGCATGAGATATTTCAAACCCCATTAGGTAGCTGACTTCCTTACATTTATTTATCTCATCTTTCTCTCCTGGCTATGATTTAAGACATGTCATTTCCTGGCGTTTAACAGTTCGTTGGCACATAATATTGAAACAGTTTTTCTACAATATTATTATTAAATTAATAATTAATAAATAGTTACCCTCATCTAAAGATTAAGAAGATTAAAATTGAGATAAAACGTAATAATTTTATCCTTCTAGGAAGAAGACCTAAAAATGTCAATATTCATGCACGTACAGAAGAATTATAGAAACACATACTTAGTAGTCAGTAATAATAATAATAATAATAATAATAATAATAATAATAATAATAATAATAAGCCCGGGTTTGATTCCCGGTCGGGGTAAGTCACCTGGTTGAGGTTTTTTTCCGGAGTTTTCCCTTAACCCAATATGAGCAAATGCTGGGTAACTATCGGTACTGGACCCCGGACACATTTCCCCGACATTATCACCTTCATCTCATTCAGACGCTAAATAACCTAAGATGTTGATAAAGCGCCGTAAAATAACCTACTAAAATAATAATAATAATAATAATAATAATAATAATAATAATAATAATAATAATAATAATACATTATTCAGCGTGGCAATTAATGTTTCTATATAGTCCTATTGAACCGTTGAGCAAAGTAAATATATTACATTTTGTCCGACAGAACAATAAAAAAGTTCTCCATCTCATTCTTTACGAAACCATCTCTTACTGCTTGTAGAGAGAGTTTGTAGAGCGACATGATATTGCCACTGCTTGTCTTCAGTACGTGAATGAAATACACAGCAATGTACAGGGAACTCCTCGTAGGCCTATCCGTTGAATGCCTGTGATTACACGATGTAATCACGACACCCGCTTTGGTCACCGCTGATCTAAAGTGATGGTACTGTACGTCGCCTTCACGTTTATAGCGTTCTAAGTACAATCTCGCTGTTTCCATTCTCTGCCACATGTTTTCCTCTTTCCTCTTTTTTTCCGAGCGCAGATTTTCCGCGTCTTTAACTTCTTCTTAAGTATGTGAACAATTCCAACTTCCCTTACTTTAGTTCAATACAAGTCCAACAACGGTGTTCTTCCAGCAGTGCTCTTACAGCGTTTACATGCTCATCAACATTTGCCGATTGTGGTCTGCCAGCTCCATGTTTTTGATGAACATCTTCCCTTCCGTTGCGAAATGCATGTGCACATCTAGCCACGGTACGATATGGTGAAGTCTCTCTTACAACAAGCTTCCACCATTGTCGAGCTTTCTTTCCTCTTGCAATCTGAATTTTAATGAAGCATCTTTGTTCGTATTTGCTAAACATTTTAGAGCACTACAGATAACAGCTTACAAATTAAACTCACTACAAATATCTTATAAATGAGATTATTGTCTTCAAACTTACAGATAATGCACATCAGATGTTCTTCTTTCTCATTGTTACCAGTTACCGCTGATATTAATAGCACCACATACAAACATTGTTGGCACTAATTATTTATTGAATGACCCATGTATTAGGGGTTTTTCAATTTGTTGCTTAGTAGTATAATATAGAGAGCATGCATAGCTGGCAGGAGGCTACTGAAGGGTTTCAACAACTTGTCGCGTGATTTTGGGACGAACGCAGCCGATTTCTATTGACTGACATAGGCGCGTAAAGAATTTTCATAGGAAATATTGTGACTTTTTTCGACCTAGCACAATAGGTAGATATATTACATTGTTCCTATTATATAATGAAGTTTCACTGATTGTCTAACTCCCGTTGTTTGCCGAGAACATATTATTATTTATTAAAATTAATGCCCAGACACTTGGAGTTAGTATAAGACCATTGGCCTGCTACTTTCCGATTTAATTCACTTTCAGACTTGTATTCAGAGTTTTTCATGTCGCTGCACTAGTAATATCGTAGAACAAATTAAAGAAAAAACAATAGTTCGCCATCACTGTGGCTATAATCGGTACATAATAACGTATTAATGTTATTATCCTACTTTGAATACGTTTAATTAATTAATCACAAACATGAACCCACGTATAAAAGCCTGAGAGGATAGAAAAACAGAAAGAAGAAAGCAATCCAAAGAAAAATGCTTGAAATCGGCGTGACGGATATGACTTCAAACTACATCACAATCCTCCGCAAAATATCGCCAACTATTCCACTTTATTGATGCTATCTGTTTCGATCATACGTAAACGATTTAGAATGGATGCGGAGGTAACAGGAGTATAAGTAGAATCAATGTACATTTCACTGTATATTTATTAAAAGTGTTGTGGTTGTTACATGCACTGAACACTTTTATTTCCACATTATTTCTTTTATCAAGAAGAATGTTGGTACTTCTTCATAAATTAGTGTAAAGCATAGAGAAACATATTCTACAGTTGGGCCGAACTGAATATTAGCTTATTTACAGTGCTTTTTTTCTAGAGGGAAAGACGGCGGAACCCGGTGTAAAATTTATTGGAGCGGACGAGGAGATGATTAGTTAATTACTGCCCAGCACACCAGAAATTCAAGGCCTAAATGGCGTTAATTAAAAATCTTGATAAAACATAATATTAACCTTTATTTATTTTCACATTTTAATGCACCTTTAAGAAGAAATGCAAATTAAATCCACATTAGTATAAATTGACTCAATTTGGGAACAGAGTAATAAATTTGTTTCCAACAAAGAAATTTACCAAACTACATACCGGTATCCAAAGCATTAGATTTTCCAAAGCATAGCCATTTCTTCAGTGTTTTTATCTTCCCTGTTACGCTCTTTCCTTGTGAGTCCGTTGCAGCACGATGGCCTTTTAGCAACCAAGGTTTAACACAGTTGTCAGGGTTGAAGTTGATCGAGGAAGGCCTCTCTGTAAAGGCCAGTGGCTGGTGTTAGGCTCTTTCCAGAAAACATTTGCTGTTCGGAATTGAAAGTGTACGTAGTCCTATTATTATACAACTATTTAAAATATTTAAAGAAAAGGGCCTCGTGAAGTATGAACTGTCATGTGATTTCCTCTGTTTTGCCGACTCTGCGACTTAACCACTCGGTCGGACAGTAGCAGGGATGATCTCAGTGGATATTGACGGCGTGAAATTCGAACATTTCTAGGTTCTCTGATGGAAAATATAACAAGAAAATGTGGATAGGCTGCACAAGTTTTATGCATGAATACGTCGCTGCTAGAATTGCTGTTAAGATAAATGTCAGCAGTGACATCTTTTCTTTCCACATACTCTTAAAAATCTATATGTCTTGCTGTGCTGGGACTCCTGGGAGTAACCATCTTGTATGCATTGAGAGTGAACATGTCCGTTGCTATAGTAACTGTCGTACACTATCGTTTGCTACCCGTTGCTTGTAGCCCTCTCCTATCTGTGTTATCCTTACTTAATTTCACTCGCGAATTTTTCCAATTTATCTTGTCGACTGCTGATTGATGCTCAATTGAGATTGAGTTTGTAACCTGGTTCATTATTTCTTTGACACCATTGCGAATGTTCTATTGTTACAAATTATCGAATTACACTGCCTCGGTTGCCACGCGATCCGCCGAATCGCTTCAAATTCTCCCCTCTCGCGTATCGCTAAAAGACGTCTCCCGCTCCAATTCAGGTCAAGTTGGATGCATTTGTCCTTCGTCTGCCGATCATCATTTCTTCACTGGAATATGTCATGTAGTTTGGAAATTATAGAAGGGCGAAACTGGCCTGAAAATGTGTCTGGGATGGCATTCTGATACTGGACCGCACGTATTCACGTCAAAAAGTTGGCGCGTTCCGCCAGAAAAAAAAAAAACACTGCTTATTTATAAAAGAAAATAACACCTACTGAATTTGACTGAACTTTTGAAATATTCACAATACAAAACAATTTGTAATCGTAATAATATGAATAAAACAGTTGATTAACACACCGGAAAAAGAGATGAACTATGAGTAATTTTAAGGCCATACTAGTACACATTTCTGATTCCACCGTTCCAAGCTGATGTTCCCTCCTGTCTTTTTATACTCAAAGAAAAAACACTACGGACTAAATAGGTAAGCAGGCAGGTAAGTAGGTTTATCTGTGGGCTCTGGTAGGAGTGAGACAATACAGGGTTTCCATAGCCGTATGCTAGCTTCTGCAAATATACACCTTATGTATCTATATTTTTTGCCGCGTCTACAGCAAAGCGCTGTCGCGAAGGTCTTCCAGTCAGTCGGCTCGGGTTCGATCTCTGGTCTAGTCGTAATGGAACTATTTTGTGGATAAAACCAACGTTGCAGAGGAATTTTCTGGGTGTAGCCTACTCCTGTTTTCCTATTTCATTCCACCAACACTTTCTACCTCTTCCTCATATCGTCTACCATCTGAAAAGTTAAAAAAAGAAAAAAACAGACCTTTTGTTTCCGATGCCTATATAGGATTCAAGGGCTTGAGACACAGGACCCTGGGATTTGTCAGGCAGTCGTGTTAGAATGAATGTTGGCTCTGTCAGGACGGAGGCCCGCCTGTCAGCATCGACTCGAATGGCATACAAGCTACTCGAACAATCATCGCATATAGAGTGTACAGTGGATCATGATGGCATGATGTAGCCTAAACATAAGTACATTGATGCGTCCAGGGTCCGGCCCTAGGAAAATGAGTCAGCTTCTCTATCTCTTCTTTCCCTAGGTTGTCTCGCACATCATTGAACCCATATCATGATGCTGTTCTTTCTCGTTTTCAACTTCTGTTGCATTATTTGCGCCATTTTATGAGCTAATGCGAACTGCATACATGGTTGTATTCAAATGTATTTGCAATTTTCTTAGTTAGTGTTAAATGAAGATGTTAGTTGTATAAAATTGATAAAATTGTTATTATTTATGTCAGTTTATTTTTGTAACTTACGGGGTGCGTTTGGAAAGTACGTGGTCTCACACATGGATGCATTGAAAACGTGTCAAAAATGTCGCCGTTGTTGACGACCATTTGACATTAGTTCAAGCACGAGAAATTATAAAGTGTCTGTTGACTACATTTTGTGTAGTTTCATTTTGAAGTTAGTGCGTCGAACAGATTGGCAAAAAATGGAAAATATAGAGCTTCGTGCTGTCATTAAATATTTCGTACAAAAGGAAATGAGTCCAACAGAAATTAAAGCAGGCGTAGATGCTACACTGAGAGGAATCCGTTTAATCGTTTTCGACTGTGAAAAATGGCCGGCACCATTTAAACATGGTCGAAAGAGTGTGAAAGACGACCTTCGCAGTGGAGATCCAGTAAGAGCAACAAGTGAAGAAATCATAGAAAAAATAGATGATATGATGTTGAATGACCGTCGACTGAAAGTTCGGTGAATTAGCGAGGTTATGCGTATCTCAACTAAACGGGTGCGCCACATCTCAGTCAGTGTCTTGGCATGTCCAAGGTCTCCACAAGGTGGGTTCCGAGTTTGTTAACACCGGAACAAAAGCACGTCCGATGTAAAATTTCGAGGATTGTGTGGCTCGATTCCAGAAAAATATGCCTGATGTTTAGGCGGTTTTTTTACCACTAATGAAACCTGAATCCACTACTACATACCAGAGACAAAACAGCAGTGGAAACAGTGGACATATAATGATTATCTGCCTCTAAAGAAAGCAAAAGCTGTTCAAATATCTGGGAAAGTCATGGCGTCCGTGTTATGGGACTCTAAGGGAATAATCATGATCGACTATCTAGCAAAGGAGAGAACAATAACCGGGAAATATTAATTATTCAAATCTCCTACAGTAACTGAAAGGGAAAATTCGTGAGATAAACTCGGATATGGTCAAGAAGAACGTGTTGTTTCATCACGACAATACACCTGCTCACAGTCTAAAATCACGGTTGCTAAACTACACGAACTACGGTTTGAATTGTTGCCACATCCCCCTACTCACAGATCTCGCACCCTCAGACTTTTTCTTTTCCCAAAGCTCAAACTCACTCTTGGGTGAGAAGAAATTTTCGTCAAATGAAGAGGTTATCGCAGCAGCAGAAGGCTTTTTTGCAGACCTCGAGAAATATGTGTACAAGGAGGGTATAGCAGCATTGTAACAGCAAGTGTGTGAATCTCAAGGGGAGATTATGTAGAGAAACAAAGATTGTTTCAGAATAATCCTAGTTTAATTTCTATGTCAGGATATGAACTTTTCAAACAACCCTCCTATAGAAGTAGGCCTATTCTTTTATAACAATTTATTTGCTAGCGTTCTTATTATGTATTGTATACTGTAATGTTACACTTGACAGTTTATTTGTCAGCGCGTACTGAATATATGAAGTTTTTTCAAGCGTGTTTGTGTTTATATCAGTTTGTTAGCATGGACTGACCACCCATTTAAAGAGATTTATATAATATTTTATTTAATGATAATTTTAACTGCAAAGGTTATTCTGCACCGAAATTGAATGTGGGAGATAAATGGCCGACGAATTTTGCTTGGAACTCTTTATCAGGAACGGGTTTATTTTGTGTGTCGTAGGCCTATATGTACGACATGAGATCGTCAGCATTATTTCCCTCCCGAAGGAAGCAATGCTGAAGATTTTATCGTCCTTGGTCACTTCTGAACAGCGAACCTAGGATTCTATGGCCAGCAGACTACCGTCAGACAATCGAGGATAGCATTAATAATTTTTTTTCTGTACGGAATTCAGATTAGAAAAGACTCGAAGATTGAGCATATGTATCGGTAACACATGCACAAATAGAAGTTTCGAAACGTAATTTAAATAGTGGTATTTTCGTGAATATGGCTGTCTTCTGTGCGTGTCATGTGAAAAATACCTCATTTTTGGGCCGCAGATCGCCACTGATATATCAGTCTACATATTATGCAGACCCGTAAAGTTTGTATCATATTAATTTTGTCTTTAAACGTAATTGAAATGAAATTATTTTAAATTAATCTAATTTCTTAATTACTTTATATAATATGTTAAAAGAAAATTGTATATGAAATCTTTTATAAACTGTCAGTATAAGAAATGTAGATCACCTCTGTGGTATAGGAGTCAGTCAGCATACTGGTCTCTTATGCAGAGGGCCCGGGTTCGATTCCCAGTTGGCTTGAATTTCCTGGTTGAGATTTTTCAGGGTTTTCCCTCAACTGTAAGACAAATGTCAGGAAATTCGGGCCAAAACATCTCTGAATATCACCAGCGAATAGGGTTTATAAAGAATGGACACTTCGCGTCGGTACCTTTGATGTAGCCGGACTGATTTCAATGACCTTCAAGCCAGCTAGAGCGTGAGATTCTGCTTTCTCCCTAGAGTTGGCGCTGACATCACACCAGCTAGCAGTCGACACAGCGGAAATATAACACATATAATTAATACATCTAGGTACATTATGTACTCAAATAAAATAAATTGGATCCATAAAATAATAAATCCGTTATTAACTGTAATGTCTAGACTCTAGAGTTCCTTTATAACGAGAGTTGAGACGTTGACCCCCAACAACAATTAAAGATGTAATGATTTGATAGCACTGAAAATGAAAAAACAAAACTCTTATGAGAAGTAAAACCATATACCTATATTATATTATATTATATTATATTATATTATATTATATTATATTATATTATATTATATTATATACAAATATTAAACGAATTTTATATATCATTTTATAATGTATTATATTATTTTATAATATAATTTATTATATCTGAAATATAAAAAATTATTATTACAACTAGTTCGTCACTGAGAAATAAGGAAAAGCTGTTAACTTGAATTTATTTGAAGCAAAGCGTTACTGGATTATGCAATAAGGTAGGCGATGTTTGAATCCTGTGTCTCAACTCTATTCTCAATTATTATCTTAGCCTATGCTCGATTACACTAACCTCTAGCGCTTGAAAGTAGAACTAAACGCTGGCGCACAGAGAAACAAAACACAGGAAAATTCGCTCAGTGTCCATTCTTTATAACCCCTATTCGCTGATATCACTGGCTCCATTCATCACCAAAATCATATTCATAACAAATCAGTAAACATCTACAGACGCCATCTAGTTCACAACAATAGAACCAGTACTCAACAATAGTACACAGGCCTTCGGATTTCATCTAAAAAAAAAGATTAACTCGCGATATGACCAGAGATGTTAAAGCGAGTATAAATAACAGCAAAAAGAAAAAATGTAGGGCTACACTTAATATTTTCATAAAGTTTAAGTGGTTTTGCTGTGGAGAACATATTTTAAGGACATTAGCGGTGGAATAAGGTTGTTGAGAAACAGATAAAAACTTATCTTTACAAACATGATTAAATCTTAACTTTATTGTTTTTTATTCAACAAACAGTTTGCTACAAGAGGTATAATAACACACAATAAACTCTATAAACATTTTGACGTCTTTTTGGACGGTTCTAAGTGTGTAAAAGTATTTTAACAATGCAGGGAATTATTCCAATTATAACACTATAAACATTGATTACTTTAACAGTAAATGAGAGAAAATAGAATTAATTTTGTAGGACACCAGCACCAAGTTAATTCTTCCATATCTTATAATCGTAATTTTATTGCTTCCATTCGTACTGTCCACGCTGAAAATGTTACACAACACTGTTAATGGAACATTGTTTCGAAGCTGCCTTATCGAAGACGTTTCTCATAAAATAACGTTGTTAATGTTTTGTCTGTGTATTACAAAGAGCTTCGTGTAAGTGAAAATGTCACCTACATGCATTTTGACATTAACAATAGTACTTTTGAGAAACACTGTCTTTCGAAAATCTTGAAACATAATTGACAATATAAGTACTATTTAATGTTATAATAGGAAATGTATACTGTATACATTCTTAATGTAATCTCAGAAATTTTTGTAAGTTCATTAATTCTGCAATTTAAACTATTTTATTGTATTTTTGTCATTTACGAATAACTGTATATTAACTTTATACAATCTCAACGTATTATCAGAATTGACAGGAAGTTAAAATTTGATATATGAGAAAGAAGTTGAGTTTGTAAACGGATCCTTAAGTTAACAATGTTAATTAGCAATGTTATTTAACTCTTTTGTGGACATATTGAAAACTTATTAATCGTAAATTGTAAGTTATTTTAGTGTAAATAAAGTTGAAATTTTATTATGTTTCTTCAGAGCTGTGGGATGGGTTATTTTCCTAGCAGTGAAAAACTGACGGCGAATGTTCCAAGATTTGCTGATGGACCCGCTGTTCAATTTGCTGTGAACGAAAATACAATACTATTATAATACATCATACAGTAGAGTCCAAGACCGTCAGCTACGCATTAAGGTCCAGGACAGTTATACATTTTATATGTAACTATGTGTTTGCTTTTTATTTGGATTGAAGTTGAAACAATGATTACAAAACTTAGAGGAGAATTGAAGAAAACAGCATGCTGTATCTATTAGTGGCAACAATAACTAATATAAAATTAAGTATCGTTTCATGACATCATTTGTCCATTAAATATAATCAATTCGTATTGAATGAAACAAATATCCTTATCATGGAATACTAAAACTGAAGCTGATTCATGTTCCACTTTTACAGAGTGTTGTTATATATTTCCAAGCAATAGCAACTCATAAGCTTTGTACTGGAAGCCATCGTTTCTTGTATAAGCGATGATATCAAGGGTGAAATGTATTATAGAAACAATTAACATAATAAATATTGAAAACTTCAGGCAGTAAATATATAAGCACCATTAAACTCGTGGGATTAAGCTTAATTAATATTTCCTCTGTAATCATTATATAGCCTATATGACTAATTTATTACGTCTTACTAAAATAGATCAATTATGAACTGAAACCAACTCATAAATATATTGAAACTTCTTAACTTATTGGATTCATAACAATGTCAATAAAAATTAAAAAAAAAAAAACTAATAGGTATATTTATGGAGATTTTTATGCAGCTATGAAGCTGTTTGGGCAGAAGTGACATTTTCCAGTGCTTAATTTAGTGCAAAAGCATTAAGTGTGCGAGTGATTCGTCGGATACCCAAGCTTCATGATGTCTGTAGTGACAACCTAAATACGTATAACTAATTCTTTAAATAGAACTTTGCATTCGCCAAAGTAATTCAGTCTGACACATAATTCTGTAAGAAGCTGTTCTCAACAGTCCAGTGAGAAATTTGCTATTTTAAAATGAAATTACTCGTACAACATGTTGCGCGAGGTGAAGAGCTCAATTTTAATTCTGAGCTTTGCGATGTAACCAACTCTCGTGAAGATGAATATAATAGAAATACCATACAATAAGAGACTTACGCCTTTATGCAAATTAATAAAATCGAGCTAGTAAAATTTGTTTCTTGATGTTGGTCATGCTAGTCCCAGTTTTTCTTTTGTTTCTATGAGCTGATTTGCTGATTACTTCTACTCTAATCTCATTTTGTCATTCGGGGTGTTCGTCATTGTGCTTAGTGTGTTTTACAGTATTGTTAGTGTACTTTCATTGGCCATCTTAATTTATCTTAGGTAGGCCTACAGTATTTCGGTTACTTTATTCAACACTGCAAGATGGATGTAATTCCATGAAGGAGACAGAGTCAGAACACTTCTCATCCAACGACAGATTACTGCTTAGTCTGATTTTAGTCAAAGTTCAGTGTGTAAAATTCTTAAGCCAAAGACAGAAACTGGCTCTCTTTATCCTTAAAGGAAAGAAAAATGTGGAAGGAAGCGAGTCATAATAGCCAAATATGACACTTATTTGTTTAAAGGAAATAAAATTAATCCTAGCGAGAGTAGTTTCGATTTTCAGAAGGAATTGGCTTATTATGGAACTCGCGTTCATGACTCAACCATTCCCCGGAATTTGTTGGAATATGGCCATGAAGTGCTTCGACCAGCTTAGAAACAAAATCGACATTTGCTGTGGTCAAGAAACGTCTCTAGCGGAGAAAGAAATATAACTGAACCAAGAAACACTGGAAAAAAGTGTTGTTCTCTAATGAGAGCCGTTTGTTTAGTTAAAGGAATCCGGATCCAACATGTCCGTCGGCATGATGATGAAAAGTTCCCGCCAAACATATTCACCAAACTGCTAATATTATTATTATCCAGTGAAGAAGATATTTTGGGATGTTTTTTTCAGAGTGGGTCAGGATTTCTGATTCCAATTGAAGGGGTGATGAGCAGCAACAAGTATACCAAGATAAGAACTAAAGTGATCTCACAACTGAGGAATTTTCAGACGGATGGGTCTGCTATGTTTCAGCAAACTTTGCGCCATGTCATGCTTCCAAGAAAATTAAGAAATTTTTTGAATACTTTGCGAATAAAAGAATTGTATAAGAAACATTATTTTATGTTATTATTTTGCACAACGATGTAACTTTGAGAATATGCCTATGCAAAATTATACATACGCTTCAAATTGTTGAGGAAACGAATTTGAAAAGAAATCAGAACCGTCAGGAATATGCTTGAGAGCTCAATCGAATTCTCGTCTTTTTTCATGAATTGGCGATGGTCAGATGTGAAGCAACGCTGGTGTATTAAGGAACATCCTCATATCTGACTAGAATTACTTCAATAAATAACATCATGTATGGACGTTATTGTTAAGCCTTATGCTATAAATATGTACGAAACATTTTATTTGCGCCTTGAAATACAGAATGTTGAAGAAGCATTTTTATTTGTATCGATCTGTATTATTGTATTATATATAGGGGTAAAATTTACTACAGTTTTTACGTTTAAATCATATATTCAATGACTGTACTTTAAAATTCAGTTTTCTTAATAAAAACCATTAGACATCACTTAAGTACGTAACTTATTTTGCAAAATGATTGTCAGTAGGTTGTCAATATGCCTACTGACAATGTTAGATTGTTGTACTGACAGTGATTACCAATTAACAGAAACCGTAGGGTATGTTGATAGTCGCATATAAAATTGTTTCAGCTTTAAAAATATTACGCATATTACCAAATTTCACGCAGATTTACAAAACCTTTTTGATGTGGCAGGATAATTATGCTTCTCATGTAGACAGCTGTTAGTGCTTACATCTTTCATACCATTACCATCCCCAGTCCTCATATCAATATACATTACCACTAATTTGTTGGCAATTATACAAAGTGTTTCATAATTATATGCACAAACTGCAAAAGTGAGTAGAGGACAATGAAACAAGGCAAAAAGCCTTAATAAGCATAGATACGCAAACCAGCTGTTTCCGAAATAATGAGATTTTATTATGTCTCGTCAGTAGGATAACATCGAAGAGGGTTGTAACATGTGCTCAATGTGACCACCGTTCATGATGAGGCAGACATCAGCACGTTTCCTCATCGACAATCACACACATTCGAATATTCCCGGCGTGCATCTAATGATCTGACAACAACTGACAATGCCTTACCGAACTTCGTTAACATTTCAACTGGAATGGAATACATAAAACATTTAAAATATCACAAAACAAACAAAAGTCCAAAGAATTCAAATCAGGGGAGCTGAGAGGTCATGGTATTGGAAAACCATAACTGATACATCTCGTGTAGACACTTTTACGTAAGAAATGAAACTGGACCGGTGTTCTGTCATACATGTACCAAAGCAGCTGCCTTTCCCAAAGAGGCACAGCAAATAAAAGTTAGCGTAGCTGATGTTGAAAAAATGGAGGTACGCAGCTACGCACGCGAAGTAAGAAACAGATATATTCAGTCGGTGGCCACTGTGACGGCATATCTCGGGAACGATTACTTTCCGGACCTACGTTTATTACGAATTTTTGTCTTGTTTCATTGTCCTCTAGTCACTCCTACAATTTGTATAGGGTGACCAGACGTCCTCTTTTGTCCGGACATGTCCTCCTTTTTAGGCCTTTGTCCGGGGTCCGGGCGGATTTAAAAAAAATCAATATCCTCTTTTTCGTAACTTGTATGCCTGATATTTTTAAATTATCAGATTTGACGCCTTTCTCAAGTAATTTGCCTGTAGGTGGTAGCAGCATCGACTGAATATACTCTTTGCCAACGATCATAACTCTCTTTGCTCCTACTTGTTACGGACGTTGCTTTCATTAACTGTAAAACCATTTTATATTATTAAGTTTTATCGTAAGTATGCTATAATAAAATAGATATTGGCATAATTTTAAGTATAATATAATAATCTTAATAGATATTATCTGCCCTCTTTAATATTAATTATATATAGTTTCCTTGACTTTCGTATGTAGCTAACTGTAAAATCATTATTAAGTTTTTTCATAATTATTTTGTAATAAAATAGATATTAATATATATTTAAGTAAGATATAAGCCTAAATCTGTACTGTAAATATTTTGTAATGAAATAGATATTGACGTAATTTAAAGTATAATAAGCCCAAATCTAAGTATATATTTTCTGTCCTCTCTTTTCGAACAATGTCTTCCTTTTTGAAGCTCTGTGTCCTCTTTTCTATCGATGTGAATCTGGTCACCCTAAGTTTGTACCTATACTTATGAAACCTTCTGTATGTAGCAATATGTATCATGCAGGGGCGTATTTTGCGGGCTACCGGGGCTACCGGCGATAGCCCAAGGAAATTACAAAAGAAAAAGTTTATAATATAACATAATGTAATAATTTTGTATTATTAGTTTTACCATAGTAATTAAAATTAAAGTAATTGTTAGATATATTTTGTGTAATAATAGGGTCAGCGGTAGCCCAAACCCTTTAACCAGTATACGCCCCTGGTATCTTGATGTAGTCAGATTTACTAGTAACAAACATGTTACATGTTCATAAATGTTAATACCGATTCTATTTCACAGTACATCAGGGACTAGTCCTTGTGATTTTGGTAAAGTTATTTTCTTTGCGTGTAAGTAGAGATATTATTGAGGTTTATTTGTGAAATATGTCTTCCAAAAATACATTACTTACGTACTAAATGTGTTAAATAAAATCGGCTTTGAGTATGTAGTGAAGTATCTGTCCAATGTCCTTGCTTCATATGTAGTATGTATTTACAAATTCACGTTAAGATCATAATCATGTAGTTAGCATGACGCTCAGTAATATCGGGGATTTTATAGGGCGAACAGGATGTATATGTTTTAAATTCGATGTGAAACTTTATGTCTTTTTAGGGATAAACTTCTCTCTCTGGCTGTACAGCCACACCTGCCATCCAGTCAATTGCCCTACCAGACGGGATAGGGTTGCTGAGAGTTCCTACAGTTATTAATTGGCATTTCTTTCACTGGAGTTCGCTAAATACCTATCATGGATCTCAAGTTTTTCTATGACGAGACTGGTCAGATCCCGTTCCTTCATAAATTTCTTCGGTGTAGCCGGGAATCGATATCGGAACCTCATGGTTCACAGTCGGGCAAGCCAACAACTACACCATTCGTAAATAACTCTTGTATACATGTAACTCTCATCTAAATCAAATTGTTGAATTCTTTGTAAGTTCATGCATATGTATATACACTTTTTGCTGGTTGTGTGGAAGAGAAGGCCTTACGGCCTTAACTCTGCCAGCTAAAATAAATCATTATTATTATTATTATTATTATTATTATTATTATTATTATTACACCAAGGAAACGGCGATATTAAAGGTAAATAGTGGGAGAAAATGTGAATGAGCCTACTTTTATGGATCTGTGTAAATTACTGTACACCACAGAGTGTTCCCCAACATGAATGACACATTGATGTAATATAATATATTATTTGTATAAAGTAGACGCCTCTTTAGTGAAATAAGTGCAGAAAGAATGTTTTTATAGTTATTATACGTCATATTTTAACAATGACCAGTCGAGGCATATAAATTGCTAAATACAATTCCCACAGATACAGAATTTTTATATAATCAATTAATTTATGCATTAAAATATAGGCATAAAAGTGTACTAAAATACTATCAACAAAATATATCTTGCCTAAAGAATATAAATATACATGTATATAAGCTTCATTGATTTTATTTAAACCACTCTTTTCTCGAGAAAGTGATTGTGCAAAGCAGTGATAAAAAATATACATTAAAATAAATAACTTAAAAACTCAAATACCACCATTATTACCTTTGCGTTCGAACACATTCAAAAATACAGTTTCCGAGGGAATGAAGGCTGGTCACAGCTAGTTAAAACAGC
This sequence comes from Periplaneta americana, assembly GCF_040183065.1. Classification (NCBI taxonomy): domain Eukaryota; kingdom Metazoa; phylum Arthropoda; class Insecta; order Blattodea; family Blattidae; genus Periplaneta; species Periplaneta americana. The sequence continues at coordinate 121,057,011 of NC_091126.1, read as the reverse complement.
CGACATTTGTTTAGAGTGTTAAAGGCTTCTCACGTGATTTGGATGTCGTGATAATTAAATTTAACATTCTAAATCTGTAACAGATAAAGAACAAAAGTATTAAATGTAAAATTAATAACATATAAATAAATATAGATTACATAGACTTAAAGTTTATAGGGGGTGGATAATTCGTCTTCCGTTTCAAACGATTTGTTTTATTGAATGACCTTCACCATCGTTCAAGATGGATTGGTGATTATGATACAGACATAATTTATTTCAAATATTTCATCATATGAGTTCTATAGATCTTAAAAGTATTCTACTCTGCAAAATATTAAAGAGTTTAGTCCAAGATAGTCACTAACTTCGAAGGGATAAAGTATCCAAATTCTTGTCGAAGCCATTAATCCTTAAACTTTGCCTGTCGGAAAACATAGCGAACTCAAATAATGTACTAAGTGAGCAGGGTGGAGGGCAAAACAAACAACTACTCGTACAAAACCACTTACCTGAAAAGAACTAAGGCTTGTTGACCAAACAAAAGTAAAATTTATCGATCGTTTTAGTGCATTTGAACATAAGATAAATTAAAGTCTCTAGTTGTGCGCTAAGGACACTCCATTAGTCTTTCTGGGGAAGTGGGTCAGCTTGACCTCTTCTTAAGCAGAGTTGTTTCGAGACCAAGGGGTATCGAACTCCCGATCTTTGGTTCTTTTGAATATATGTCTAAATAAATAAATAAATAAATAAATAAAAACTATCTGGTTGATAAATTTGGCAGGAATGGATTGTCTACATACTAAGGTCACTCTGCAAGCAATGAGATGTTTGTTTAGGAAGTGTCCTTACCCTCTGTATGGATTTGGTTCTTGCATGTCTAGCAAGAAGTTCGAGTTCAGTTAGGTACGCGAGACTTTCAGATTTGAAAATTGCACCTTCCAATTCCGGGGCGAACAGGGGCGGGCTACTCTTCTTTCTCAGAAGAGACTTGACCATCCAGCGCGTGGTACTCTGACTCCGTTGCCTGCCATTGCCTTTTCGATCTGAAGGTCCGGACACTTCATCGATCGAGTCGACATCGTCTTGGAGCAACTTCTTCAGAGACGTTCCGTGGCATCGCTTTACCCTTCTGTATATGTTATTATTGTTTTCGACAATCAGGTCCGAGTTTGAAGTCGAAGGCGCGTTACTGGGTACTCGAACCCCAGTAGCGTCTCTGACGGAGGAGGAGCCTGCAAGGGGACAAAGGGAGGTGCCGGGCGCCGGAGAGCTGTAACCAGAGGATGAGGCACTTTCCTTACCCTTTGAGGCGGTCTCCTCCGGCACCGGAGAGACACACTCACTCGGCGCGCTTGAGCTCTCATCACTGTTTTCCCACTGAACACACACCACAGGAGCACAACTGCTGGGGAGTACCACCTCGACCTCGTCGATCGACCTGCAGGTCTCAGACGGGGTCTCGATGGTGTTAGGGGACTCCAGGTCCTGGATCAGCTGTAGTGCCGCCTCCAGCTCCTTGGAGAACTCGGCGTCGCTGCCTTTGTGTCCTGTCCGTTGGGAGTCATCCTGAGAGGACTCCTGACAGCTACTGTCTTTGGATTCACCATCCCCCACAAGTACACTTTCACACGCACTTTGGGGCGATGTCGGCGCCTGCTGGAATTTCTTCTTCTTGGAAAGGAAAGCCTGCTGCAGTTCCACCATAAGCGATGCGTACTGCACCTTATCAGTTAAGTCCAAGCCGTCTAATATCTCGCTGCGAGGTCGTGCAGGACTGACGGCGGTGGCCATGGAGGACTCTGCGTTGAGGCTGATGGCCGTGTTGAGCCGTGATCTGTACAGCGCTGGCTCAGTGAGCCGCTCCAGGCACTCGTAGATCGGGGGATTAGCGCTTGAGTCTGGGGATGAACTCTCCGACACGGCGGCAGGCGACGGCGTCCTCGAGAAGCTCTTCATGTAGTTGAGGCTACGGTCGCCGTTGCTCTCGTCCGATACTTGTTCCACGCGCACGATGGGATTCACCACGCACATCTTGGGCTCGTTGCTGTGGCTGCGATGCACATCCACTTTGTGGCTCTCATTGGGCAGCTTGAGGTAAGGAGACTCGCTCTTCGAAGAACCCGCTGTGTCCGAGTCGAACACCCACGACTGCGCGTACTGGCTGTAGATGTTGTGCGCCTGCTTCCCGGAGGGCTTTTTCTGGAACCACAACCGACCGCTTTTTCATTAATTAGAACCAACAATTTTCAAAATTGTCTAACTATTATCGTCCATGCGTGTACATAACCTCGAGGCATATGCAGTAGTAGTAAAGTGGCTATGGAATAGGATTCTTCCGAACATGTAAGATTTTCTGCCATTTTTATTCGAACGTTATTCATTATTGTCATAAAGTATCTCTCGATATTGCGTAATGAATTTTGTACCCGTTGCTGTTAATTTAATTTTATAATACAAATGTAATTAATTTATGTCAGAATTCAGTCAACAACGAAAGGGAGAGCAGAGCTCTGTCTAGTGCAGACGCTAACACAGCAGCAGAGGTTCTTTTACCCAAGTGTAATATATATATATATATATATATATATATATATATATATATATATATATATAGTGGAGAATAATGTTTTCGTACTATTAATAGGGGGCAATAGTAAGAATCAAATAATTTAGAAAGTTGTGGAAGTGTTGTGAAGAAAGCAAGATGAGTGTGGACATACAGCAAAAACATTCAATGTAAAAAGTGTGAAGTGCTCAAGATCCAGCATCCAATCTACTAATATGGGCAATAGGATTAATATTGACAGAACAGACCAAGAAAGCAGAGGCAGTGCTGTTAAAACTAGTAGAGGAAGAAATTAAGGAAGAATTTAAATTAATGATGGGAAAATTCAAACAGAACTTAAATGACCTGAACAATACAATAGTGGGGTTACAGCAAGAACTGGAAGTCAAGACTGAGAACATTACCAAACTGCAATAAGAGAACAATAAACTACAAATGAAGGTTAAAATATTGAGGACTGCCAGAAGAACAAAAATATAATTATTTTCGGCAGGAAAGAAGACTGGCGCGAAAAGAAAATTGGACCATATAATGTAGTAAGGCAGTTAGAGTTTCGGGCTAAATCTGGATGAGGACCACATTGAAGAAACTATTAAACTAGAAAGGGAAGGAATCGGCCATTTAAAAACGAAAGAACAGAAGAATTTATCTTGAATAACCTGAAAATCTCAAAGCAAAGAGTCGAACTGGTTGGCGAGTTGGTATAGCGCTGGTCTTCTATGCCCAAGGTTGCCGGTTCGATCCCGGGCCAAGTCGATGGCATTTAAGTGTGCTTAAATGCGACAGGCTCATGTCAGTAGATTTACTGGCATGTAAAGAACTCCTGCGGGACAAAATTCCGGCACATCCGGCGACGCTGATATAACCTCACCAGTTGCGAGCGTCGTTAAATAAAACATAACATTTTACATTTAACTCAAAGGGAAGAGGATAAGAGTCGATCTGGACTATAGCTGGGAAACGAGAAACAAGAAGTTGTTACTACCGTTTTTAAAAGATGCGAGAGTGAAAGGGCAGTTCCCAGTATTAGTGAGAGTCAAACTTAAGATAAATGGAAAAATGTTTGATTTAGAATACTGCCAAAAGTATTTAGCGGAATAAAGAATTTCAATGGAGTTCGAATATTTTTGCATCCAAGGACAGTGCAAGTGCCAGGAATTCGGACGGAAAAAACAGTGGAGAAAAACTTGTGAAAGTAAGACAAGAAAGTCGATGAAGGAATGCAAAACTCATCAAACGATCAGCTGGAGACGTTTGAGAAAAGTATATATTAAACCAAATCAACGACCGTGTAGGAATGGAAGATGTAGCAAAAAACGAACAGATGGTGTCAAGCGTTGGCAGAAATATGGGAAGCATGTTTGCAGAAATGTGGAGAGAAGTAAACTAAAAAGTGCATAGGGTTGTATTAAGGCTATATGTACACAGGTGACAAATTTTTAAACGACATTTTTGTCGTCAACCTCTCTCGCTGGCAACTGCACGGCAAGTGAAAGACAAAACTCGGGTCGTTGGCGTGTGTGTTCACCAGACACAGTTTTGTTGCCACCGTCATCATGAATGTTGTAGAAGTAGCTGCTATTTATTTTGGGTCTTATATGCTGGAATTGAAAATGTCAACGTGAATGTCAATTTTGGGTGCATCCTATGACACTGAAATACTGTTACTTGGAAAGTTTTATGCAAGTTTTCAACGTTATAGTAATTATTCTGATAAGTTTTATACTAAGTTATAGAATGAGAATTTCCAGATTTTATGAACTCTTGGCTCTAGTTGGACCTTCAATTGCTCGGCAGGACACCAATTGGAAAATAAATATGTCAGAGCTCGTCCTGTGATAGAAGTCACATTTGAAATTTTAGTATCGAAATATTGTATTTTGTACAAGCCACTAAACACCAGCTTACCTCTTTATGAGTCGATTGTAAGGCCTACTCCTTGTATAATTAAGTGCGCTGAAAAGGTGGAATACATTTTAATGACATTTTATACGAGGTTCCTTTTCAATCCATGCAACATGCGAGAAGCTTCCTTGACATGAGATGTGAGAAATCACTTTGCAGAATACTTTATTTTCCATCAGGGTAGCGTTCCTTGGCACTATGAAAAAAAAAATGTTAAAGTTAATATACTAACGAAAACTGACGATTAGTGTGAAACTGCATAGGACTAAAGCGTATTTTTTTCTCGTAAGTGCATTTTACATGCATTGGTTTTATATTTAGTACACGCTGCAAGGTTTGTAGAATATTTTTGTGAAATTTCGAAGTATAAAAACTCTACAAAGGGAAAGTATTAATACACCAATTATTGATATCTGTGTATTTTTTATCCTACACCTCTTAATAAAATTGTCCATTGTTATGTTGATACTTAACATAATTTATTATAAAGTATTTTTTTAATTGAAGTTAGTGTTATTAAAAGCAACGAGTGAGATTTTTAAACTTTCATCCACTCGTTGCTCCTAGGAACCAAGTTAATTTTATAGAACATTCATACCGGTATATGATGTTTAATTTATATTATTAGTAACAAATTACCACCACCACCGTCTGTAGTACGTGACAACGTGTCAAAAATGCATTCAATTTTAAAATAACGTACTTACTATATTTCCTGCTTCCAGATTTCAATACCTTGAAAATTGCCACTACAAAGCAAGATTTGTAAAAAAAAAACTTATTTTTAGACAACCAGTATAATTTATTGCGAAATTGCAATAGAAAATCTGAAAAAGTACAAGTCTCCAGGTATTAGACACCGGCAAATCAGACAAGACTCACGCCCGTAACTGCTTGCCGTCAGGCTTGGGTTCCGGTGACGCTACAAAGCAAGTTAACTTTTAAGACTGAACCCCGGGTTTTATAAGTTCAGCCCAGGCGGGACCCAAGAAAGCCTGCCTGTTTGCTCGTATTATAAGATAAGGTAGAGTGACTTGCATTCATGGAAGCCAGTCTGCGCTGGTTAAGATGAAACAGTACTAGTCTGAAATTTAAGTTCGTTGGCTATTTAATCACTTCAAAAAATCTTTATTTTATGGTTCAACACGGCAGAAAATTCTTGATTAAAGAAATATAGTTTTACAATTTATTACACTACAGAATTTCATAAAATAATAAAATTATAAGATATATATTATACATTTCATTTTTCTGCAAAGTGTATCTGAGTCAAGAAATAACGGCAGATAATTCTTGACTAAAGAAACGCAGTTTTACGATTTATTGCGCTACAGAATTAAAAAATAATAAGACAATAATATACATTTCATATTCCTGCAAAGTGTATCTCACTCAATCAACAAAATGGTAACATTTCGTAACTTGTGACGAGGAGAGGAGAGGAGAGGAGAGGAGAGGAGAGGAGAGGAGAGGAGAGGAGAGGAGAGGAGAGGAGAGGAGAGGAGAGGAGATATGTTGAAAAGATATTGGTAACAATTATTATGAATATTAACAACTATTATAGAAAAATATTTCATTTTAACTTTTTCCTTATCAACAATTAAAAGCTTCATGAATACCTGTAAAATGTATAAAAGTTTTTCGTTCTTCAGAATAATGATTTGATATTTAACTTCTGAGGGACAGATTTCTTTTTATTTATTAAGCTGAAAATTTGAATGGTTTGCATTAAATTTATATTACTACGATGAAAAGGAAAGTGCAAGTAATTTATAATAACTCTTGACATTTAATGGATATTATGTTGACGAGAAATAGTTTTCTTTCTTTATTAACGGTACGTTTCAGAAGACAACAAATTAAGTTTTCAGTAGTTTGTCTATATCTGTAGACTTCTTGTCAGGTTTGAATGACTTGGTTGATATTTATCATGCATCTGAAAGCAGCACAGTCTAGCGCAGGTCGGCGGAACCCAACAGTCCTTTCGGGTCACTCTTAGGACTGTTTGGGAGTCACGTGCAACCACACTGCCTGCCTGCTCGTGAGGGAAGGTTGCAGGCGGGCGAATGATACTAAGCGTAAGCCCGCTCACGAACGTAAACAGTCATGGGCAAGCCTGAAAGAAATTTTGCCTGTTTCTGCCAGGTATCGATCAAATTCCATCAGAATTAATACAAGAGGGTGGAAGCGCATTATCTAGAGAAATTTATCAGCTTGTACTTGCTATTTGGGAAAAAGAAATTGTACCAAAACAATGGAAGGAGTCCATAATTGTACCTATTTTTAAGAAGGGGGACAAGACTAACTTTAGTACTTTCGAGGAATATTACTTTTGTTGACGTCGTACAAAATTTTATCCAATATTCTTTTGAGAAGATTAACTCCGTATGTAGATTAAATTATTGGGGATCATCAGTATGGTTTTAGGCGTAATAGATCGACTATTGATCAGATATTTTCTATTCAACCGATAATGGAGAAAAAATGGGAGTATAAGGGTACAGTACACCAGTTATTCATAGATTTCAAAAAGATCATATGACTCTGTTAAGAGGTAAGTTTTATATAATATTCTTATCGAAGTTCATATTCCCAAGAAACTAGTTCGATTAATTAAAATGTGTCTCGGTGAAACATACAGCAGAGTCCGTAATAGGCCAGTTTCTGTCGGGTGTTTTTCCAATTCACTGCGGGCTAAAGCAAGGAGATGCACTATCACCTTTACTTTTTAACTTCGCTCTAGAATTTGCTAAAGAAAGTTCAGGGTAATAGACAGGGTTTGGAGTTGAACGGGTTACATCAGCTTCTTGTCCGTGCGGATGACGTGAATATGTTAGGAGAAAATCCACAAACGATTAGGGAAAACACGGAAATTTTACTTGAAGCAAGTAAAGCGATAGCTTTGGAAATAAATCCCGAAAAGACAAATTATATGATTATGTCTCGTGACCAGAATATTCTACGAAATGGAAATATAAAAATTGGAAATGTATTCTACGAAGAGGTGAAAAAATTCAAATATGTTGAAGCAATAGTAACAAATATAAATGATACGCGGGAGGAAATTAAACGCAGAATAAATATGGATAATGCCTGTTATTATTCGGTTGAGAAGATTTTGTCATCTAGTCTCCTGTCAAATAATCTGAAAGTTATAATTTATAAAACATTTATATTACGGTTGTTCTGTATGGTTGTGAAATTTTGATTCTCACTTTGAGAGAGGAACAGAGATTAATGGTATTTGAGAATAAGATTCTTAGGAAAATATTTGGGGCTAAGTGGGATGAAGTTACTGAAGAATGGAGAAAGTTACACAACGCAGAACTGCATGCATTGTATTCTTCACTTGACATAATTAGGAACATTAAATTCAGATCTTTGAGATGGACAGGGCATGTAGCACGTATGGGCGAATCTAGAAATGCATATAGAGTGTTAGTTGGGAGGCCGGAGGGAAAAATACCTTTGGGGAGGCCGAAACATAGATGGGAGGATAATATTAAAATAGATTTGTGGGAGGTGGGATATGATGATAGAGACTGGATTAATCTTGCACAGGATAGGAACCGATGGCGGGCTTATGTGAAGGCGGCAATGAACCTCCGGGTTCCTTAAAAGCCATAAGTAAGTAAGTAAGTAAGTAAGTAATGTAATGTAATTTATTGACTTTTAATGGAAGTGGTTATTATGACGTAATATTTATAGGACAGTATCCTTCAATGAAAGGGAAATCGATATGTGAGCCATCGGCGTGGCTCAGTCGGTTAAGACTCTTGCCTGCCGGTCTGAAGTTGCGTTCGGGCGCGGATTCGATCCCCTCTTGGGCTGATTACCTGGTTGGGTTTTTTCCGATGTTTTCCCCAACCAGCCTCATCTCGCTATCACCAACCTCATCGACGCTAAATAACTTAGTAGTTGATACAGCGTCGTTAAATACCCAACTAAAATAAAAATAAAAAAATCGATATGTGCAATTGTCTGATATCTCCAAGAAGTTCTTTGTATATATTGTTTAAAGTATTTGTGTTAAAAGTATTTACCGATAGTAATTATTATTCACTTTCGATTAAAACAGTTCCCTTAATTGCAAAAACAAATATATTCAATGGCGAAAAATTAAGTTCCTTTAATGGATTTTTACAGGTTGTAGAGTTATCCTGTGAATTTCACTAAGAATATTGCATTATGCATTCAGTATTGACCATTTTGATACATTAGGCCTATATGCAGAGCTAGATCGTATCATGTGTATACTGTATGTATCAGTGTATAATACTCGTACATATAGAGCCTTGGGTATTATTTGAAGAAGTAGAACAAGAACAAATTACATTTAGCAAAGCAAGTCAGTTCGGGAAATCCTTTAAACTGTCCAAAAATTAGTATTTTATTATAGGGCCTATTGCAGACCTACTTTAATTTGTTAATGTTTATATACGCTAAAACCAGTGCAACCTTTGACGCGCTTCGAAATTCTAGACAAATGCCCAGCTGAGGAATGTTTGCGAAACCGAATGTAATCATTCGTGAAAAATAAAGTAAATAGGCTAATTTCGTAAAATTTACCGCTTGTACAGTTATTTGGAAAATTGCCAGAATTCAATATTGAACATCATATGACAAACATTAAGTGTATCTTTTTCCTGGAAGTAGTTATATAATCATTATTTATAAAGAGTTGTTGAATAAAATATCGTATTATGCTGAGGGGCTTGTGAGTAGTGCCGCCCCTAGGCACTGCTAAAATTCCCCTTCCCCTCTCACAAATAAAATAATTTATGAAACAAAGAAAGAAACTGTAGAGAAATAACTAGAGATCGTGGGCCTGTCGACAGAACTGTTGCTGGTGTACACGGTCCCATCTTATTACATTAGGCGCATCCTAGTCGTCGCACTGTTATACCTTAGATCCTCCACAACCTTTCAACAGCTCAGACACAGTTTTGTCGCGTCGTCGCCTATGTACACACGCTCATTCAAATTTATTGAACACACCGTAACGACAAAAATGTTGTGCAACAATTTGTCGCCTGTGTACACATAGCTTTAGAGGAGATAACAATGCAATTGAAGTACACACACGCCGTCAAATGTGGTGGATGTCGAATGCGAGCAGTAGTAAACAAGAATGGGGGAGAAATTAGAGAGACTAAGTGGTGATAGCGCCTACAAATTTTTGCACTGAAAGTGAATAAGAAGCGGAAGGAATATAGGCCTAATAGTCAAAATGGTATTTAGAAGACTTCAGATGCAAACAATTGTTCTTCCTCTGACACATCGTCGAGTGAGATGTACTGCCTGATTATATATATATATATATATATATATATATATATATATATATATACATATATATGTATATATATACATATATATAGCCAGAGCCTCAGTCAGAGGTAAAATGATATTATTTCCACAAATAATGGGAAAACCAACTTTTTTTTGTTGTATAAGAGGAGGACCACATTCGATGTTTGATGTGCTCTAAAGTGTTACGAGAGGTAAAAATGCAACTTAATCATCGTGAATACAGTGAAAGTAAAGGTAAGAATAGTATTCTACATTTTACAAGTAACAGGTCAAAATATTTGGAAAAATATCTTTATTTCTTTTTTTTTTAAATCTATCTCATTTTGTATTGTTAAAAAACCACCTCATGTATTATATTAATTCATGCGATGACGTGATATAGGCCTATATTAAGAATGACTTAATATGTTAAGAGAGCAATAAGAGCTATTTTAGGTTTTAAAAACAATGAACTAAAGCGTTTTTATTCAATTGAACATTCGTACATTTCATAACTTATTTATGTTTTCATCATTAATTTACGTATAATTTCTTTATATAATCTCAAATGTGGTATTCACATACTTAACACACGGCATAAATCAAAACTAGACACTTGAAGCAATTAATAATTCATGTTTTCCCAAAGGAATTTGGAATTTTATAACACAGTACCTGTCTTAGCTAGAATATTGTTTATTTAAACTAAGATATATAAGTAATTGGTTTGTCTCAACATCATTTTATTTATTTCAAGAATTTGAAAATGTTCAATGTATTTATGTAGTCAGTGATAATGCCACCCAAGTGCTATTTAATCATACGCGCTCGTACAATTATTCCAATAATAGATTTCATGATTTTATCAATTTGCAGAACGATTTCTTATTATTTTCATGTTGCTGTCCGATATGTTCGATTAGATTTGGAGATGGAGGTTATCCTTCTACAAAATTACACATTTACCAGAAGTAAATGTACTAATATTGTTGGCTTGGACGTATATAAATAACTTTGTAAATTAACAAACCCGAACCTACGTAGTTTCACTATGAAAATTGCATCAATGTTTGGTTTCACAGATGAAGCCGGCTAAATCAAAATCGAGATCTAGACTTATAAACGATAATTTGAAGAATCAGCTCACAATTGCAATGACTGATATTATTCCCTATTTCAGGCAACTACACTTGTGGAATGATGGTAAGTGATTCGATAAATTTGATAGATTTGTTTTCTAGGAGCCTATTTCCTAGTAGCACATTATTTTGATTTTGTTTCTTATATTACAATATGCATTTTGAAGTTTTTAGTTTAAAATGTGTATGTCGTATGGTATAAGCCTATAATATTTTGCAACCCACCAAATTAACACAGATTGGAATGAATACGGAAATTATTTAATTTCCATTGTTGCAATGTACACTCTACGACACAAAAAATGAGCGATCTCGTGTAACCTGAATTTCTCTTAAGTTTACCTTCAAACAGCGCCTCTTTCATACGACAAGGGAAAGGATGTTTACTTTGCATCTAATTTACCCTTTGAATATTTCTTTGTTATAAATTATTTATAATACTTGATTAATAAACAGAAAGAACAACAAAAAACAAAACAAAAGAAACATAGAGCGGAGTCTTACACTTACTTCCTATCTTTTACTAAACCGTCACTTGAATCCTGGGTTTCGAGATAACAGTTACGTGTTCTTACAACAGCCGTGGCGAAAATATGATCGTGCGCCGAGCCACTGTCTAACCTGCAACGTGCATAGCACCTATGGAGGGAGGCGGACACCCGAAGGGAAAGTGAAGTAACTGTCTGACTTATTAACGGATTTTCATTTTCCTTACATCAAGCACTTAAATATAATTTTATACAGTATAAGGTTACAAAATAATGTTCAGTACGTGTAACGAAGAAAGAAATGAATAAGAAAACATAGAACACATTATCACAATCTAAAATTAACTGTCTTCAGAATGTCTCTGCAACAGAGTTTCAAAATCAGGAATTATGTCACTTACTGCCAGTCGTAGTTGATCACGAAGATATTTGTCTGTCAGTCGTGATCTAAATTTGGTTTATATTATTTTCATTGTTGAAAATAATTTTTCACAAATGTAAGTTGTAGCGAACATGGCTTCAACAGAGCAAGTGAAAGAACGAAGCTTTGGATATTTATTTTTGGCAAAGATTTGAAAAGTTCAACATTTGTCAAGTCCTTACATCTAGCTTTCATTGTAACATAATGCTACATTGTAAATTTGTGAGTTTAAATTGAACATCTAACTGCATTATTCTTACACCTGTTGAAAAAGGGTCGACGTACAGAGATGATAATAATAATAATAATAATAATAATAATAATAATACTTAACCTTTTAACGTTTTATGAGTCACATGTAGTATAATGCAGTTTTATGTTGTACAACCGTTTTCCTCGTAATACTTGTGAACAAAACATACATTTAATTTTCTCATCATATTGGCAGCAAAAAAATGCGTCCACCCATCTTACTTGAAACTTTCGATTTTGTAGAGGTACATGATTTCGAGAGAGACATTGCGATGATACGCCACTCGCAGGTTAGAGACAAATACAAATGGAACGGAGTTTGACTCCAGTGAGTGAGAGGGTGGGGGTTGGAGGAGGTAGGAAGTAAGAGAAATGCATAGCTATTACTGCGAGCCACAATGTGCTCGCGAGTCACATTTTCGCCACTGCTGTCTTACAGTAAGAGTCACTGGATCTCTCCAGTTGCAGAATACATTCGTTCACGAAAGCTCTCACGAAAGCACACGAAATTTTCCGAAGGGGACTTAGCCTATGGCTGATAATCATTATTTGTGCCTAAGATAATACCTTCAGTTTGCACTAGCCACCACTGGTTATACACAAAGTCTGCCAGATGGTCATACGTCACCATGCCTGGCGGATTATCGCGAACTAGTGAAAGGCGTAACTACAAAATTGAACACAGCTGTTTAGATTATCTTGCTCACATGGCACACAGAAATTTACATTAGGGCAAAGTATTTCATGGTAGAAACTTATCTGAAAAAGAGTGATTGCGGAAAGATAAAAAGACGATTTGCAGAAAATGTCCTAATGTTACCGTTCCACATAGCACCAGCAGCAAAATACCAGTCCTAAATCTAAATCTAAACACTACACTAACACAATCAGAAGAATAACACGCAATCTAACGTCAACACCACCACTTTTACAGAGAGACTGAACTGCCGAGCGTGCGGGAGATGTGTTGCATAGCCTCGTGCCGGTCGCGCGCCACCCGGTCGACCTACAGTATGTAAACGAGCGCTCTGTAGTAGTATTGAAGACAATAATATACTAATACTAAAATATTAATTAGCTAGTATATTTGTAACATTCTAATTGCATTTTTGGGGAGTTAACAGTGACGTATTTCAGTAGAGCGCAAACATAAACTTCTATGTTAAGCTAATGAATAGCGAATATGACATAGCAACATACCCTGGGTAAGATGTATTCGATATCTGAAACTTGTTCGTGAAGGCTCTTCTTCGGAGTTCTTCTCTGCATGGAGCAGAATGTGAATTGACTATCCAAGAATGACGTCACTATGGCAACCGCAGTACTTATGCTGGTGGTCATACGAGCTGAAACGGAACGGGAAAAAACATGTCACATTATTTCATAGTCAGTGATCAGGAAATGTTTGAAAAGAGTCAGATATGTGCAATAATTATATTGACAAGCTTTCGATTTTCTGAATCTGGGACCAAAATACTCGTATGTAGCATACGTAGAAGATTTCACGTCAATATTCTTCATCAGTCACCCATATCTATACCTCTTTGCAGTCTTATCCCATCAAAGTTAATGGATTAGGAATCATAGTTTCTTTAAAGCGTCGTTTTCACTTTTGCAACTGCAGTGCACAGGAATAATGAGAGCCAAGCAACAGTTGCTCACATCTCGTTTCCATATGTGCACATACTGTATTCCAGCGAATATATTAGGATTTTTGGTCCATTCCGAAAAGCAATGTCGACGCTTGATGTAGGTCTAACTATCTCTGCAGCTATTTTGATTAATATAGCTGATCGACCGCAACGGGAGAGACGAAAAGGGCCTTTATTTTGGATGAGTGAATATCACAAAGGAAGGGCTGAAACTAGATTCATGATTGAAGAAGTGAAGATGGCCGAAAAATCACTTTTTCAATATTTTACTCGATGTCGCGATCAGATTTCGAAATTATATTACAGTTGACTGGACAAGAAATAATTAAAAACAATACTTTGTTTTCGTGAAGCAGTTCCAGCAGCTACTATATTGGACATAATGGGCCGTATTCATAAACATTCTTAGCGCGGGCTTCCGGTGGATGATCAGCGAACTAACGTTTTTCGTATTCATAAACCAGTGTTAGCGATATGATATGATATGATATGAATCCCGTACAAGTAAGCAGTCGATAGCCGGAGCTAATTTAGCACACTCGTAGCGCGGGCTAGCGAAATGTCTATGAATAGCACCCAATATGTTTAAGATTTTTAGCCACTGATGACAGCTTTTCAAGTTTAAGATTTGCTTTCAAAGTGTTAGTTCCTACTATTTCACGTATTATAAAAGAAGTTTAGGCCTCTCTGACGATTGTGAAGGCTTCCAAACTCACGTAAAGATAAGTTTTTTTTAGTTATTTGTTTTACTAACTTCATTTATTAGTAAAACATACCAATAAATAAAAATAAGTTAGGTAGTAAAATAAAAGTTATTTTATAATTAAACCTCACTTATCAGAAGTAATCTATTAATCATCTGATTTAAATTATTTATTATTAATTGTATTATCGATACAGTGTATGATATGTAGAGGTAGGGAGAGGGGAACAATTAAACCATTTATTATTGTTATTTACAGTAGAACTCTGCTAGTCCAAATCCAGCTAAATCTAAATTCCGAACAATCCTAGCATTCCAAGAGAGAGAGAGAGGGGGGGGGGAGGGAAGAGGAAGGAAAAGATATTTTATCTGAAACTCATTAATGCTACAGTACTTAAAAACTCAAGCGAATAACTATTCCGATGAACGATCATGTTCAACACGTCTCAGGTCTACCATGTCTGAAGAGAAGTTAAACCAGCTTGATATTCTTTCTATTGAGAAAGAGCTGTTGTTAAATTGTATTGACTGCGAGGATGTTATAGACGCTTTTGGCTCCAGAAAGTCAGGAAGAGATTATACAATATCGGTTATTGTTGAAAGGAACTAAGTCCACTTTTTAAAGTTCTGAGATAATCGAAAAAAAAAAACAGATTTGTGAATAATCTATCGAAGATTAAACCAAAATATATTGTACACATGAAATATATGTGTACAATATATTTTGCTCAATCTTCGATATATTATCCACAAAACAGTTTTTTTTTTTCGATTATCTCAAACTTTAAAAAGTGGACTTAATTCCTTTCAACAATAACCGATTCAATTCCATTAATAATGTTAATGTGAGTAAGATAGGCAAAAATATCCCAAACAGTATATGCTATGAAGACTCTTGGGAATAGTTACTTTCCATAATATAGGTCAATCGTTATCTCGTGAAACCAAATGCATTTGTGCGCTGTAGCTCACAGTAAGAACTAGAACCTTATGGTGGGAATAAGTGAGCTAGCTAGCTTGCAAGTCGAAGCGTAGCGAGGGAGGGAAGCTCCTCAGTCCACTTTTTCCTTCCCCTCACGCGCAGATAAGTTTCACGAATGCCCTATATACAGAGATCTACAAGAGGAGTCATCAACTGAAAGCACTACATTGCGCGAACCACCTGGTTCATTGTTCCGACGTCGCGTGGTTTATAGAGCAGAGAAGTAGTTTCACCAATGCCGTGTCGTAATTTGACACTCATAAAGACTGACGCTGGCAACACAAAGTGATTTTTCATATTATCGGTATTATCCCAGATATAACAATCTTATAGGCTTTGTTGGCAACAACTTTTATCAATTTCATTATGCTGCCATCTAGCTACTGCATAAGAACTCTCATTTGAATTGCATTGAGCAACTGTACTTCCATCTACGGTCGTTCTGAATCGACGGTGGCGATCCTGGTGGCTGTTCTCTTCCACATGTTACCGATTTTTGCATGGGGATGGCCAATCTGTTATATATGTGATCAGGTGTATTATTATTATTATTATTATTATTATTATTATTATTATTATTATTATTATTTTAACTGTTATTGTCATCATTAGAGTAGTAATAATGCTAGTGATAGATTTTGTTAGTCTATATATTTTTAGAATAATTACACAATCATTTCTACAGTACATAGGCCTACATGTTATACCACGAATTATCTTGTAGAAATTTCCTCTAAATTATTATTATTATTATTATTATTATTATTATTATTACTATTATTATTATTATTATTATTATTATTATTATTATTATTATTATTACGAAGTAATTATGATTAAAGCAATGCTCACATTTTTAGTTTGGAGATGGTATAGTACTGCATTTCTGTGGCTTTCACATGTCGATGGTGGATGGACATGTCGGCAAACTTAAAAGCGCAAGGGCGCCGCATGATGTGAGGAAGAGGGGTCAATAACGACTGCACTCTGCCTTCAGCAACTGATCGATCAAACGCGCAGACTCCGACAAAGGCGCTGACCCACGATCCAACTGTAGGCGGAAGTCATAGAACTTTCACCTTCATGCGCGTCAAATACAGTAATGCGGCACTACACAAACTCGAGGACTAGCCAGCTAAGCGTGAGCAACAAACAGGTGAAGGGATGAGGGGAAATAATAACGAACGTTGCAGTCTGAAAGAAATGAGTAGCAGGCGAGCCAGTGATTATTTGATTACTGGTCATTAATGCTGTACATACCTATGATTGAGGTTCTGGCTGATATGTACATCTATCAGGCAGTACATCTCACTTGACATTATGTATCAGAGAAAGAACAATTGTTTCTATGAATCTGAAGTCTGACCAGTGTAAGTAATCAGCGATTTATGCAATGGAAGGGGAAAGTAACTGGCCACCTTACCCCATTGTCTCCTGGTTTAGTTACCTCATGAGTGATGCCTTATGGTATCACGTATGAGGTTCAGACCTGTCTTCGGACAGTTGACTAAACAACAATGCTGTACAAGGCAATGAGGTATATGGATCAGGATACGCTGAGGGCCTGAAATAAAATTGTAGAGCATTTAATTTCTTAAGTGGTGGCGCCTGTAAGCGGAATTAATTATCCCTGACGTCGTAATAATGGTGAGAATGAATACCGCTGGAGACAAATTTTGGTATGTGGAAGAAATGGTCAATAAAATTTTCCATTTTCCTTCCCGGTTCGGGACATAGTCTATGTCTTTCAATTTCCATGAGAAACTCCTGACTTTCTTTATATTTCAAAGGAAGGCATACTAAAGTTATTTTTGAAATTGTGGATCTTGATGTAATTGCAAGCAGATCTAATTTATTGATCGACGACAGAACTTGCAATGCTGTTCACTTCAGTTCAGAGTTACGTAATGAAATTTTTTATCTTAGAAGGAAAAAAGATGATGTCATCGTGGTATTCTGTTGATTGGCTGACGTGATATCGTGGTCATTATCATGATGTCATTCATACATAGAATTATTCCATCATAGCTAAAGCTGGAATTTTTTAGTTCGGCGAGACGTTGGAATCGTTGAATCACAGCCTTCAAAGTCTCAACATGTTGATTAGGCACAAGATTCAACGTCATTTTTATCATCTCCAAGTTTTATAAGTTGTTTCTGCAGCGAGTTTGTGATGGTGTGACACCATATTTCTTACACATACCTCACTCATTGCATTATCTCTTGTAACATGATCTCACTCACAGACGAAACAGTAGGTTGTATACTAACAACTAGAGCAACTAGAGCTACTAGCGCTCGTCTCTCGCATTCACGGGACGCATTAACTTGGGGGCATAGTAGTCAGAGTTTGAAGTTATCGCTGCTTGCAGCTGTTCCTTTACAGAACCGAAAAGTTGGTAGTCGGAGGGTTCCAAGTCGGGACTGTAGGGAGGTTGCATTTATGGCCTCTCCAGGTTCAGGAAATTCAACCAGAATGCTTCCCAAAACTCATCAACTCTTTCCTTGTTGCGTTCCGTGGAGGGCGACCGCTACGAGGCTCATCTTGGATGCTCTTGTTCTCTTCTTTGAAATGTTTCACCCATCTCCTATTACTGCTGGCGTCCATGCAAACATTTCCGTATGCACGCTGAAGTCTGAGGTGAATTTCAGCAGAAGGTTTGTTCTCTTTAACAGGTAATTCTAAGACAGCACGCTGTCGAAACGAACCATCGTTGT
This sequence comes from Periplaneta americana, assembly GCF_040183065.1. Lineage (NCBI taxonomy): Eukaryota > Metazoa > Arthropoda > Insecta > Blattodea > Blattidae > Periplaneta > Periplaneta americana. The sequence goes on along the minus strand of NC_091126.1, from coordinate 121,038,908 downwards.
TGACCATTTTGCAAACATTGCACATGTGGTCACATGATAGAAGCTAATGATGTCACAAAATGTCAATACATAGTGTAAAGTCTGTATATTATGATCATACACTCGTTTTTGTTACATTGTTAAAATTTGAATTATAGTAATGGGTTGTTCATGACTTTCAGTAAGACCCTCTGTATATTTATTGCTTTATATGCTTCTTTTATTCTAATGATTGAGATCCGATATTATAGCACAATTTAATAATGTGAACCCTAATACATAAGGAGCAAGGTTGGTGCAGTACCGTAGAAGACTAGTTTCTTGAGATTTTTCTGACCGATGATTTCCTGGATGTTGCTGGTCATGAAGAAATGCCATTCACCGATCTCGAGGATCACGATGTTGACCACGTTGATCGCGAGGATGGACACAGTGAGGAACAACAGCGCCTCTTGTTTCTTGGTCGTCAGGTCCCCAATGCAGGATAGCATTGCTCCGCCAATCCCCACCACAATGTTCTGCAACAGAATACACAACATATTTCAAATATTCTCAATGAATGTTCAAGCACAGTGTTCGAGAAGAGACTTTTGCACTGCAACGAAGTAAAGAATGTAGCATTACTTCGATCTTCATTAACATTTAACATTGATATAACCAATGCTCGAATCTGTATTGGAACCGTCACTTAAATGTTGTGTTGAAAGAAAAAAAAGTGGATTCCAACTTAAAGATTATTTTCAATTGTAAATGGTGTAACGGAAAGTACGAAACTAATCGGTAAGCCTATATCTGAAGAAACTAAGGAAAATTACGAAAATTCTCAGACAGAAAACCCTCAAAACTCACGCTATTTCATGGCTTTCTGGTTTTGTTCCGGGAACTTACAAATATAGTCGTCTTGGGTTTTAGTTTCGATTTATGTATTTAACTAATCTTTTTCTCGTTTAACAATATTTTCATTGGTTGTTCTAGCCATCACCATTTTTTTTATTTGAATTAGAAATATTATCTGTATAAGAAGCCTAGGGTTGTTTACAGAAAAACTTTTTAAAGGAAAAGAAGAAAAGCAAAAGCAATTATATAAGTTTAATAATTGCAATTTGTAATAGATTACTATAATAAAAATTACAAAATTCATAACGTTTTTAAGTTCACTAGACATGCTTTCACTGCTGTAAAGTCTTCGATAGGATCTTCAAAGTGAAGCTCTTTTACGAATGTAGTATTTGATACAGAACTATAGATTATTATTTATTGACTGGTGGGAGTCTTTAAAATAATGACGAGATCAAGTTGTATTTTGATTCACGTAATCCACAACTTGTTCCTCCATCAGCAAGTTTCCGAGCTTGCCGTATATTATTGCGTAATTCCCTTCCTTCTTTACCTGAAAATGTTGGCTGAAAAACACTAGGGGGAATTATGAAAGTGTGTTACCTGAGGGAACTTTGCAAAGCAATCATTAGTGCTTGATAATACAAATAAAAAGTGGGACATTTTCAGCTAATTATTTTTAAAGTATAATAAAATTTTATGGTGCGAATTAAATGTATTTAAACACCTTACTGAGTTATTTATATTTTACGTATTGTTTATTCACGCATCTTTTATTTTAAAAAATCATGTAATCTATGGTGGAATATCTCATGGCCTTCGCGTTCTTCCAATATCACAACTCCAGATTTTTTCTTATCGCCGTATTTAAAACAGAGGACGTTCTCCCACAGATTGCATGTTATTGAATTCATAATTTACATTACATGTGCTAAACTAATCTTAGTAATAACATTTATGTATTGTGGATCCCTATCACCACGGCATGGCGCGTCCTTAGGTTGCGGATCGAGGAGACGGCCTCGAGATATGGAGGGTAGCTGTGAATATATTGAATAAGCAGTCGCGGACAGCCGATGAGGGGGGTCCTCCAGCTTGGGGGTTGGGCGAAGGGCTAACAACCCATCACCGTAAAAAACAGCTTGTTACGAATCCTTCAAATAAGCCTCGGACTGATTCTCTGGCACGACCACAGGGAGGCCGAGACGTAGATGGGAAGATAATATTAAAATGGATTTGAGGGAGGTGGGATATGATGATAGAGAATGGATTAATCTTGCTCAGGATAGGGACCAATGGCGGGCTTATGTGAGAGCGGCCATGAACCTCCGGGTTCCTTAAAAGCCAGTAAGTAAGTAAGTAAGTAAGTAATAACATTTATTTCCTATATCGAAAAATATTTAAAATGAATTCAGTGTAATATTACAGAATACCAGAGATGGAATTATGTCTTTAGATATATTATCACGTCATCACGAATATTTAATCTCTATTTAATACATAAATCTGACTTTTCCGAGATATTTTACGCTCTGGATTAGTAAGATATCTTTGTATATTTTAAACCAAATAATGGAATGATGGAATAACTTCAAATTCGTTAAGAGAAATAACATTTTAATCAATTTCATCTACAGTATTACTGTATTATCCTTTACTTTACATTTTTATTTCAATATTTTTTTAAGAATCAAGTAAAATCACAGAAATCTCGGCCATAAAAGACGTTATCTGACATCGAACCGGACCTCCGAACGAAAATACTAGACACTATTTGTAGATAGATATTGTAGGTACTATGTACAGTATGTTGTTAATATTATTATACCCATTACTATTATTGAATAGCTATTAGGCCTATTCCCTCAGCCACGTCACTGCAATTCACATAACTTTAAGGTGAACATTTAAACATTCCAAGCAATTCCCGCCTATTTGAAGAAAACTCAGGCGCCACGACGGACAACAGCTTCTCTGTACCACTATAATCACTGCCAGAGATTCCTGGAAAGCCTCCAGCCATTCCGGCGCAATAACTCCTTGCTGAGGAGGTTCCCATGTAGCGAGCGACGTGCTCCCAAAGGCGATATTACCGCGTGCTACTCCATCACTCCTCACCATCGACCTCACTCTTCCTGTTCTCGTGTTTGCAATAAGTAATCTCTGTATTTGTACAAACTACATGCTGCGCTCCATTTGACGAGGCAAGAGCATCGATTTTCAAGGCAGAGGGAGACCAGGGTAAAGCTGGATTGATCTATGGTGGGGAAAACGATGTTCGCTATAGCTTTACCCAATGCACTCTTCATTCCTTTGCCACATTCTCCACTATCACAGGACCACATCTCATAGTAGGAGCATGGCATATGATCAGCTATTTGAGTTTACCCCGGATTAAGCGTAATTGAAATAGTTACGATATTAAAATATTTTTATGTAGGCCTACATATCTGAGGTTCGAGTCTTGAGATTGCATATCTTCACTAAGGTTTTCCATTAGTTACACTTCTCTCTAACAGGTATCTAAATAACAGCCTAGGTCCACCGCTGTGGAATAACGGTTAGTCTGCCTGACCGCGAAACGATCGGGTCCGGGTTCAAATCCTGGTTGGGACAAGTTACTTGATTGAAGTTTTTTCCGGGGATTTTCTCTCAACCCATTAAGAGCAAATGCTGGGTAACTTTCGCCGATGGACCCTAGACTCATCTCGCTTGCACTATAGACTATTGCATCTAATTCCAATTACCAGTTTCGTCCTTCGTACTAGTAACTCCTGTTGAAATAATTCTGTACCTACTCTATAAAAGAGTACGTTACGTACTGTAAATTCAATCTGCACTTCTGCCCAACCCGCACAGATAAAATTACTCAGACATGCTATCTACTGCCCGTCCAAGTGGTTATGTCGCAGGATCGTAGAAAGGGGGAAAATCACGTGACAGTTAATTACTTAACAAGGCTATTTTATTTAAGTTATTTTAAACAGTTGTATAATATTACGTAGACGTCCAATTACTAACAGAAATTAATGTTTTCAGAAAAGAGCTAAGACAACCCAGCCATTAGACTTTACAGAGGGGCGAGCAGAAGCAGGTGGGAGAAATCGGGATGCGAATGTAGGCAAACGGACAACAGTATCTGTGCGAAAATATGATTCAATATTGAAAGCTCTTTCGCCACTGGAAAACGCGAACATATTTCTGGAACGTACTATACTCACTAACTCAGTTCTGTTTACTATATGCGGCCTTGGATTCTGTGTAGAGGACGGTTGGAACTTCATTAGTAGAAGGGGTGGGAGTGAAGTACATTCTAAAACTCAGGTACAATAAAAATTGAAGTAAAAATAAAATGATGTCCCTGTATATATTAGTTTAGTTACAATCACGGAATTCTTCCCTTTATTCTTCTTTTCATTCTCTATATTTCATGTTACAACAGCTTATGACATGACATCGTGCGTTCCGTCTTTATATTTCGCACCAACCTGACTGTCGTCGATCAGTCAGACAGGCTAGCTACTTGTGACGATCCCCACAGTAAGTTTTCATCTGACGACGAAGAGAGATCCACTCTTCGAAACGTTGTGCTACAATTTGTTTAAAATTAGCAATGAAAAAAGTCCAAACAACTCTACCATTAAACATATACTTTCGTTACATTGTTTAGATTTTTTTTTTTGCCTCATGTGAACTGATTGACACTGGTCTTTGTGAAATGTTAAATAAAGTTATCTATCATGGAATCACCCTCATGGAAGTTCTTGAATGGGTTTTTATAATGTTCGAAGTGAATTTAATTCTCATTTCTTTCATTCTTTTCATATGTCCTGTCAATCCTAGCGTAGAGACAAAGCGTGAAGCTAATACTTACGCAATATTTTGTTCCCCCATCATTTCAACTTTCTTAAACCTAGAAGTATGGCTTCCTAAGCACCTTGTTTTTTACGCTGTCAACTTCTGCTCTACTCTTAGAATGAGAGACGATATTTCGTGTACTAGTAAAGAAACTGGCGACCTAAAATATACTGTAATTACGTTATCCTATTCTTGTCTCCACTTTCCATGAAATAAAGCGAAGCGATATAAATTTTTATATTCCCCGAATTTAATCTCCTCTCTGATAAAATTATTGGCCACCAGCATAGCTCAGTTGGTACGCGTGTTTGCCTACTGATCCGGAACTGCGCTCTGGTGTGGGTTCGATGCCCGCTCGATTCCCTGGTTGGAATTTTTCCGATGTTTTCAGCAACTACGAGTATAAGGCGAATGTGAGAATCATATGGCGAATCGTCGATCTCATCTCATCTCATCTCATCTCATCTCATCTCATCTCATCTCATCTCATCTCACTACAAGTATCACCAATTACATTGACGCTAAATAACCTAGTAGTTGATACAGCGCCGTTAAATAACGGACTAAAATGTGATATAATTTATAATTATCTGTAATTGGTTCAAATTATTCAGTGATGTCCACAAAGTATATAGCCTAATTAAAGAAGTACAAATTTTAGATGACGTCTTAATTCATGTGGGAGGATTTCTAGCGCCCAGTCATACTTCCACTAAATAATGGATTTTTACAAAAGCGTCTGAACTCTTTTCCAGGCAAATACTACGAAATTTGTAATGCACATTAGATTTCTTCATTATTTCATCGTCTGTGGTAGCCCCTGTATTGTACATGTATGGTAACTAGGGAACGGATTTCTAGGTGTTAAAAAGAGAGATTTAGGACTTCATAGAATTAAATTGAGCACTTTTATGAGTTTATATAAAATTAACAATTCATGTTTTAAATTTTAGTAAATATTCCATTTTAGGCGGGAATTATTTGTACCTACAAAGAAATGATACTGACAATGAGTGCTACCAAACCGAAGACTCAATTTCTACCAGTGAAAGAATGATTGTTGCTTGGTTAGATTAATTTCGCATAACGGGGATGCATTAACGCGAAAACTAATTTGTAAGCTTTCGCCTAACTTTAACAACCTACCACCTCTTTTGTGCTAGAATGGACTTCTCCAAACGAGCTTTGGTTCCAGAAAATTAGGTAAAATCTTCTCTCCCCTTCTGAGACCAATATGGAACGAACTTGCCAGACCAATGTTTGTCTGTAAGATAATTCTTTTAAATTTTTAAATTGCATTTTTGTAGTTCTTTGTTATTTTTAATTTTTAGAACAGATATTTTTATTTTGAATATACACAAAATACTAAAAAGACGCATTTCAGATACAGACATAGTTTTTAGGCATTTATAGGAAATTATGGTTCATTTAGTCGTTTTAGGTCGTATAGAATTTTAATAGGGTGGTCCTGTATACATGAAACGTAGAGATATCTGCGTCTAGAACGTAGCAAACAAAATAGAAATCCGTTCCCTAATAATAACGGTTATAATTAATATTTTTTCGTATTGTAATTGAGAAGCTGGGTGTAATAACAGCGTTAATGAAAAAAAAAAATAGCTCTTCAGGAAAACTATATAGAAAAGTTAAAACTGTTATGAACAAAATCTTTACATACTACAGCAAAAATTAGTCTTGTGTTAAGGGGTTATGTATTAACAAAATTTAAAATTATGTAATGTATAACATTTAAGAACAGCTTCTATGCAGCAACAGCGTTAACCGGCTAAAGCTCGTACTGCACCTGGCTCCTCAGTAATTATATCATTCGTTCATAGTATTCTGCCCAAGGGCAGGTCTTTCACTGCAAACCCAGTATTCTCCAGTCTTTCCTATTTTCTGCCTTCCTCTTTGTCTCTGCATATGATCCATATATCTTAATGTTGTCTATCATTTGATATCTTCTTCTGCCCCGAACTCTTCTACCGTAGACTAGATGAGGCGTTCCGTAAGAGAAGGGCGAACCCGCCGAGGGTCGATTTTTTTTTCCTCCGAATATTTGAGACACATCTACAATTTAAGCCTGGCAGACGTTGGTGGGCTCTCCCTTGCTACATCGAAATTATCATTGTTTGTAAGGTCGGAAAAACTGTGTAGTCTGTGACAGGTTCATAATATTCATTTTACTCCGTACGAGAAGGGCGAATACGCCACTCCGCCTGAAGCGGCGCGTCATTCATTGTCTCAGTATTGTTGTAACCACACAGACGAGTACAACCATAGTGAGGAATTACGTGTATTTATGGGCATTGTAATAGCTTAGTATGAGTAATAGTGACAGTGATAATCAACCAGGCATATCTGGTTATTGTAGGAAACGTCAGAGGCATGTCGAAAAATGGACAAACGTACAAGCAAAAATTAAAAGGAACAAAGGTGAATCGTACATTAGTACGAAAACATCTCGACATATGCAAGCTCGCGGTATAGTCCCGCCATGTACTTGTGGGTGCTTCAACGCATTAGGTATGGAGAAAATACAACCTGTATTTCGTAATTTCTGCGAGTTGGGTGATTATGACCTCCAGAATGCCTATATTTCTAAGCTCGTAACCATTGTTGATGTGAACAGATGTCGCATTAAGAACAGGCCGACCTCTCTCAGCTGGTTTTACCAAAGAGGTATGTCACGCCAATAAAGCTCACTTCTAATAAAGTAAAGGATCTGAAAGCTCTTCTTATCTACATAATTATGTGCCACAGAACGTTTCTGGATGACGTGATCAGCAACCAAAACCTGTAACTAGCAGTGACCGACTCAGAGGAACATCTTCATGAAGATGATGTAATGGATTATTAGCACCTCTGTTCCCAGAACAAGTGTGACCACTTTTGATAGCAAGGGTAATAACATGACAAGCGTCTACTTATTTTTGTTTATTAATAATTTCAGACACTTTGTAAATGATACGTCACAGTGCGATTAAGTGTTTTTGTTTATTATTATTATTATTATTATTATTATTATTATTATTATTATTAAGTCTGCCACTATTGAGTTCATTCTACGCCCTTTGCTTTTTCTAATATACTGTTTTCAAATTATTCCCATAATATTGATGAATTCATAATGTCATCAATGATCACTATTAAGTTGGAATATTAGATTGGACATTTAATTGCAATTTTCAATAAAGGTATTCGTTTTTCAGTGTACAAAGTAATTATACTTATTTACAAACGTGTCCTTGGCGGCTTCGCCCTTATCTCGTTTACAGGTAAAATACTTTGAACATCGATTATCTCTGAAGGTACACTTGGCGGGTTCGCCCTTCTCTTGCGGAACGCCTCATATATCTGGGAGAGAATAAAAAGATTAAAGATACGAGGTGATCAAGTAGATCTCGTAACGCAGTGAAGACCGAATCACGCTCCTAATCGATATGTTCACGGGTGGGTTCACTGTAGAGTAAGTCCAGAGCATCCCCGTAGCCTGCGAATCTGCTACTCCCGAAGATCAATGGTTCTGCTCGGCCGTTCTAGTGACACCTGTCAGAATGTAACTTCTTCTGCTCAGATGTGTCGCAGGTAACAGTATGTAGACGTTACATGAAAAGTGACAAACCATTTTGAGGTACGGTATTGCAGAAGTACGAATTTCATAACGAATGACAGAAATAAAAATTCGTATCTTTCCATGGCGGAGGTCGTGACATTACTAGCGATGACAGTTGTATTCACGTTTCTGTCGTTGTTACAACTGATGTGCGTACTACAAAAAATCAATAGCGCGCATTTCGATAGATATACTATACTCACATGACCTCAGATTTTACGCTGATTATTTCAAAGAGTGTCTGTGATGGCTGTGGTAGTATGGTTGTAGTAGTAGTAGTAGTAGTAGTAGTAGTAGTAGTAGTAGTAGTAGTAGTAGTAGTAGTAGTAGTAGTAGTAATATAATAATAATAATAATAATAATAATAATAATAATAATAATAGTAACCATTATACTACGACTACAGGTAGATTATTGCACTTGAGTAGCATTATCTCTTTCCCACACGTAATGTCGGCGGGTGACCGCCGCTGACACTACTATAAAGTTGTTTTCATTCTTTTACCTTAACCTATGAATTTGCCTTAGATAAATATGAATAAAATATTTGATTAGTAAGCATGTAATAAATTACTTACTGTCTAAATTTTTTATCAACTACATTGAATGGAAGCTTAACATTGCACATTTCTTTCATATGTAAAGTAGCATGAATATGAATAGGGCTACTTACAGTTATGTAGAGAAATTCCATGTCAGAGCTGATAACATCTATAATGTTCAGATATTCAAATATATTATGCTATGGTATGTACGAAATATTCAACTTCACACTCGATTTACTAGTTTACTATTCACTCAAAAATACGAGTATACACCATTCACTTTATCTTTGTGTATGATTTAAATAGAAATTATCTAATTTAAGAATGCATGTTATGAGTGTAAACGAGATATATACCGGTACATAACATTTTGCAGTATTATTTATGGCTTTCAAGTTACAGTCTTTTCTTTTTTAGTTTTCGTTTACGTCTTTTGGTGCCATTGATGTCTCCATTATGTCTTTTAATGGCGAAGAGCATTACGATCATATCCGAAACAATAAATTCTGTTCCGGCAGTGGAATAAATATTCTAGCTCCTGAATTCTGTGCGATTCGACGCACAGCTTTCTGCTATCTTCCATTTAAATACATTGTGAAGAGAAATTCTGTTCGATTCGATTCCGCTAAGTGGGAGCGGCCCTTAAGTTCTTGTGAAGCCTTCGTGAAAAAAAAAAAAACAAATGAACCATATCCACTCTTTGATACTTAATTAATTTACTATTGAAAGTTATTGCTGATACAAAATTAAAAAATTAATATGAACGAAGAAAAATTAATAAGTTAAATCTTCTGTAGAATTATCCTCTTTTGAATGACAAAACACAAAAGTATTGTTCGGTTCCACTAGATGTGAGCGGCAGCAGACTTTTCGTTTCGATTCGATTCGGTTCGATTCCACTAAGTGGGATCGGGCCTTAACAGTTCTGAAAAAAAAAATTACATCTTCAGGAACATCAACATTACACGGTTGTTGAAGTAGAGACTTGATGAAATATTGTGTTTTCGTGCCAGACTGTTTCTTTGAAAAATGTTCAACAATCGCGACAATATTTCCAAAAATTCTACGAATGGTTTGTACAGGCATCCCTCTGACAACTGGTCGACATAAGTATCCTCAAAATTTTCTGTAAGTGCACCCAACGTATTTCTAAACTTATTGACGATAAAAACCGATCAATACTTTTCAACATGTCGTCTTCAATTTCTGTTATTTCGGTATTACACTGTCTCTTGTTAAGTCACGAAATATGGTCCCCGTGATCATCGTTCCTTCATCATGCTATCAACGTTGTCAGGTAGGGAACTGATTGATCGGTAATTAGTTTTTATAACCATGATATCACCACTATCATTTCGATCTTTTTTTGCTGCTGTAGACAAAACCACATCATTTTTTCCAAGTAGGTAATTCTGAATCTGTATTTAAATTCCAATGGCGATGTACGACCATGCATTTCTACATTGTATCTCATGAGACTGAAAAAACTTTTCTAGGATATCTTGATTTTGTCGGGTTTTTATTATAATAACCGATCTTGTATTTAATACAGATGTCTTCAAAGAACATTCTTAAAAACTTAATATTCATGAGTGTCCCTTTAAAAAAGGACAAAATGTGTTCTTAGACTTAATCTCATCTTTTGCACTGTTCACTTCATATCGGTAAGTACGGTATGCGCCAAAACAAACAGTACTGCAATTATCGTTCATCTGTTGTCCACGTTTCCCTAGCAACGAAGTATTTATTTATTGCATACAATAGTTTGACATATTGTGAATTCAGTGTTGTGTTGATTTCTCCAATTATTATTATGTTTCTCACAACAGAGGAGGAAGTGTTTATTTTCCAGCGTTATTTCGGTCATATGGAGTGGGGCGTCACGTTAAAGAGCAGTACCAGGAGCGATTGAACAATTCGGCACCATATAACACAACAATGTTAGCTATCGTCGAGAAGTTCCGTCGTACGGGGTCAGTTTTATGTCGCCTTACATGTTGTAATGATTTATCTTGATTTTCAGAGTAGTTTGTAATTTCAGTACTCCGTATGACCGGAAATAATGCTCGATAATAAACATCTTCTATTCTGTTGTGAGAACCATAATTGCAGAAATCAACACAACACTAAATTCACAATATGTCGAACTATTGTATGCAATAAATAAATACTTCGTTGCTAGAGAAACGTGGATAGCAGATTATTTCAGTACTGTTTGTTTTGGCGCAAACTGTATTTTATTTCTGATTTCTAGTTCTAGTCCGCAAGCCACCACTATTTCCCTAGAATCAATTCTTGGCTCTTCAGAATTAAAAACATCGGACCAATCATTCACTAACTTCATGAAACAGGAAAACTCTTCCCATTATTCAGATTTCAATAGTCCCAAGTTCCCTGCTCTTCTTAAAGCGTATGTATTTAACTTTTTCCGTTGAATATGCTTTACGTTCAAATGAAGTTAAGTAATTTTATAAGCAATATTTATGTCTCAAGACCCAGTTTTCTCCATCATCTCCACTTCGTCAGCATTTTCCCGTCAATTGAAAATCCAGAATTCAAGAAATGGTTTCTTATGAATTTAATGAGGTGCGGAGTATTACCGAAAACATACACATTCTGTCCACTAAATGAATTTGAAAAAAAAAATCTCATTAACCTTTAACCTCTTCCCTTACTATATATTTTACCAGTTTTGTGAAAAAAGTGTCTTTTTTTATTTTTGTATAGAGATCATTTAATATTACAGAATCACTGTAAATCACTAATTTTCTTACATACCTAAAAAATCACTATGAAATGGACATACATTAATACCTGAATTATTATCCCGAGTTATCTCGTGCACCTTGATTCTAGCTCTGGTAGTTGTCCCACTTTGATTTTCTCCTGAACTAATTATCAACTTATGTTTTTTTATGAATTAATTTATGAGGTACAATGCCAGTGCTGTTATCAAGGTGTTAAATGTTGCTTGTCGTGTGATAGACCCGAAAGCAGGGTTTTACGCACAGTGGCATATTGCATTCCGGATAGTAGCATCTGCTCTTGTGTCGAATTTGATAGAATTATTTTCAGCATTCTGTGAACACTTATTAGCATGCCGAATCGTCTCCTCGAATATAATGTTGATGAGGTCATTATCAAAGAATAATTTTAAAAATTGAGAATTATCGTTACCAGAAACAATGTTAAAATTTCAGGGAATGGGGACCTCGGAGGTGCAGAAGAAGTGGTGCCAGATGTCTTCTATTCAAACCACTGTCGAAAAGACGCGACTCAACTGATCTGAATCTGTATATTGGTCTATAACTTCGTCTTCTGATACCGATGTTTCATTTCCTAAACTTCTACAGGAATATATTCCTGATCAAAAGTTTCGGAATCACTAACTTGATCCATCTTAACACAAAACAGCACAACAAAACACTAAACACAAACAGAAACCGGCAAAACTAACTAGCATCTACTCACTACTGTGTGTGAATGCTATATGAGCATAGAATTCCACTCGCAAGGAAGAAGTACAAAACACACCACCAGATGTAGCAATATCACTAACTTCTGTAGCCATCTAGTCAGGAAAAGGTTAATGGAAGGATGGAAACGTATATATTCGGGATAATAATCCTTAACAGCGAAAATGGACTCAAACGAGTTAACTCGGGTTAATAAATTTTGACACAAGTTAGCAACCCGAGTTAACTCGGGTTAATCAGGGAAGTGGTTAATTGATTCCATAAGCTTCTGTTGCCACACCTTAAGTAACAAATAATGATCACAATATTATGACCAGTACTATCCAACTGAATTATTATGTTAAAAACAAATTTTTCGTTAATTTGTACTCGTACTGATAATATATAGACTACTTCTAACTTTTAAATAAACCACGTACCTCAATTACCTGAACAAATTTTGAGAGATGCAGAAGTCTCGTTTTTTGCATCATATTCATATTGCAAGTGCAGTGCACTTTTTATTTCAAATAAAGAATGAGGTTCTTTGAGTAGAATTTAATTTTCATTATTCGTATTAAAATAATAATACATACACCATACACTCATGTATGCATATATACAGACTGCGCCTGAAACGCCGTCCATTTCTTGAACTTATAATGTAATAGGCCTACACTCGCATGTCTCACGTATCATGTTAGATGCATTTTGAAGGATTTTCAAGTTGGTAAAAGTTATATACAATTACGGTTTATTTTCTTGTATGTTTACTGTAATATTTTCGCCATAGTAATGTTCTGCTGTTAATGGTCATTGTCTGCTATTAAATCATAACCTTTAGTTAAGGGTGGGTTTTTTGTTGAATTTAAACTGCATTAAATGTTTCTAATAAGGTACACAACTATTTTATTGTCTTTGTACTGGTTCACACATTTATTTATTAAATGTAATTTCTTTTTGTGTTGGTCTTCCTGCCTCTCCCTCTGCGTTTAGTTTCACTGCAGGTTGGTGAGTACTAACAAAAACTAGCAAGGTTAATTTCTTTATCCCTCGAGCTCAGTTGATCTTCTCTCTGAGCGTATGCAGTGGAAAAGGCGCCGCTGTTTATTCTGTGCACTCGTCGCAGCATCTGCGGTGTCACATTACGGCAAGCAGCGATGATGTCTCTGCGTAGGTCCTCAATGTCATGTGGTCTGGTGTGATAGACCGCTATCTTTACGTATCCCCAGAGAAAAAAATATACGAGTGTGAAGTCAGGATATAGGTCTTCCACAGCCTATCCATTGTCATGGATAGGAAAAGTCGAGAAATCCCCGCATTCTTATATCATAATGTTGGGGTACACAATTCATCTGTATCCAATGGGATGTTACCAGCTGCAGTGGGATATCAACTAAATGATCGCCGTTCGTTAGTTCAGTCTACAGGAGTTCTAAGACACAGTCTCCAGTAACAGCAACGTCCAGGAAGACTGAACCAGTGAGATGATACCCTAGGATACGTACCGCATATTAAACTTCTGGGTATGACGTTTACGGACCCAACGAGGATTGTGATCTGCCCAGCAAACCATGTTGTGCCGGAGTACGATTCCAGTGTTTGTGAATGTACACTTAGCGGCAAAAAGAATGGGCCGGCCAACAATTTCTAAGTTCCAGAGACGTACATTGCGCATGCTCGTCTCGTCAACGCCATAGTTCACTAGGTAACACATAATTAAACCATTTAAATTTGCTGTATTTTGTTTAAGAAGCTAAAATATGTAATAAAATCAAATGGCGGGTTGATTCTAGATGCATCAGGGCCCTTGAAGAGTGAAATAATAATAAAATTGATAAATACAAAATCGACCGGAGCGAATATGAACAGGAAAACCATGTATTATGCCGAACTGACATAAACAGTTGCAGTAGCGTAAGTTGTTACGGCATTGGTATATTGAACACGTTAGTAGGCCTACTAGTAGCTCAAGGTTCTAATCTCCCCCAATCTTCTTTTTTTTTATTAAAAATTTGCCATCATATGTGTCTCGCAAAGCTATAATTATGTGGCGATATGTCTTAGAATATGCCCAAACTCTAATAAATAATAAACCTCCCTCTCTCTTTCAAGCAATACTGATTTCTGTTAATATAACTTTCTGTCTCGTCATTGCGCTTGAAGATGGCACAGAAACAATAACTCATTGCCCTGGTTCCGACAGGACTTCGATTGGAGAAATGTCATTTTCTCCGACGAGGTAATTGTCTCCAATAGCAATGATAGTACTGCCCTAGTTTATTGTATGAATGACCACCGATACGCTTCGCGTGAGTGTCGCGTGTTGGGGGTGGATGTCATACGATGGGGCAGGACTTCTGGAACGCATCCACGGTCTGTTTGCGGCAGAAGTCTACGAACACATTTTGGCAAATGTAATGATCCCTTCCGCCCGAAAACGATATCCAGAAGGAACACTTTTCTTCCGGCAGGATAATCATCCGATACACACCGCCAACCGGATTCAAAGATGGTTTACGAGGAGGCGTGATGTCGACCCAGTCGACTGGCCTCCAAATTCACCAGATATGAATCCGTTTCAAAATTTGTGGGCTGCAGTCAAAAGGATCCTACGCTCTAATTGGGCAGAACAACCACCCGTTCGGACACCTGAGGAATTGTGGGACAGAGTTCTAGATGCGTGGGAGGAGATGGCCAAGAATTTAGACCTGTTCCATAATCTTGTGGACTCCATGCCGCGCAGAATGAGGGCAGTTGTTGACGCAGGTGGTTTGTGGACGAGATACTAGTCCCCACCACAGCCTTGTTTTGTTAATATATTAACAAATTGTTTGTTTTTGTTAATTTAGTTATTTATTTGTGTTTCATATGCCTCCGTTTTTTTAGGATGTGAAACAAGTTTTTTTGTTTATACAGGCCAGGTCTCACCTATTAATAGCCCACAGATGATGGGCAATAATATGTTTACAAGGCAGGCATAACGAAGTTTGTTAACAAATGCCATTTCACATTTAAACTAATAAATTAAGTAAAAGTAAAAAAAAATAATAATAATTTTACCGTACTAGGAGGCAAACTCACAACCTGTGGCACGGATGTCACACTTCTTACCACTGGGCCACACACTGCTCGTAAGGTTTATTACATTATAGACGGTGACTTTCAATGAAGAGACACCACAGCAATGCCTTGCAGTGGGTTACGTTTACACGAGTGAACCGCGCGATAGAACTTAGCATTTCTATCGACCAAGAGTCTTTTTGCCGCTAAGTGTACTTTCATCAGACCAAAGTACTTGCGTAATGAAATCTAGCTGTTTAAGAAATCGTACCATCTCATTATAATAGGTTACTCTGGTGTGAAAGTCATTTCCGCCAACTCTTGTAGCAACTGAAGTTGTTTAGAATGCCACTTACTCGCTGTTTCCTTAGAGGATTCGATGATGGACTCTTTAAAGATTCCTATGTCCGCTGCAGCCTGTCTAATGCCAATATGAGAGTTTTCCGTAAATAGAGCCGGACTATCTTCTTCGCATCATCAATAATAGGCCTTATTTTCGGTGCACAGATGAATCTTAATAGTTTCGTACGTCCATCAGTCAAATGTCTAGTCATTAATAGAGCATTTTCTTGAGAATTACCTGGTAGGACACCGTAGAATATTATGTGAATCGATTCATCATAAGCCCTCTAAAACCTCTCAATTGAATGGAAATGCTTTTCATTCAATGACTTGAGAATAGGCCTATGCCCAATGTGCATGTTTAAACTACATTCTCCTGGTTCAGATCAGAGCCACAAATTTCCATTTTTTCTGTGTTAAAGAGATTTGTTCTTAAGTATATAAAATAACAAAATTATATCTTGACGAATCTTAGAAAATGTAATGAGCGTTTAAAATTACGCATTCTGCTCTAGCGAGAAGAGATAACATTTTCTGATACCGAAATATTAAGTGAACTAAAAGATAAGTTAGTAAATAAACAACTACATATGTAACTCTGAAATGCAAATGTAGTATCTCTCATTATATCATCATAAACAATGAAGAAAAAAGTGCTTATTTTACTTTAGCTTTTATAGTAGATTCAAGTACGCAATGCGACCATTGCAACAGCTTTTCACAGAGCCTACTTATCGTCATAATAAAAATTAAGCCCTTATACTATGTTGCTTGTTTTACTGAAATCTCTAAATCCGTTCTTTTCTTGTAAATAAGTCGTGAACAGAGCTAATTTAAACCTAAAATATACTGGATTTGAAGGAATTAAAGTATTTTGAGCCGTGTACATCTCGAACGACGCGATTCGAACTTTATCAAGATGGACGATCAAGAGATCATGAAAGTTTCCAGTAAATGTGTTTTATTCGCATGTTATTACAAGTCAAATGCAGTATTCTTTCAATGGTATGAGTTAACTGTTACCAAACTGTAATGTTCTGAACTGAAGCCTCTACAGAATTTAAGTGGCACTAATCTCCTACATAAGAAAAAGGAGTTCTCAGATAATGTACAGTACAGCAAAGACATTTCTTCAGCATTTCCACGAGACATTTTATGTATGCGATCGGTACTTAGTAATGAGATTTCAAAAGTGACAACAATCAGTGAACTGGTCATTCTTCTTATAGTGAAAAACTTCCTTCCATCCTGTTTTAAGGAATGTTGTACAGCATTGGTATTGTTTCTGACCATTTCTGTTACAACTGCCAGTGTGGAGCTTTAATTTTCCAAACTTAAAATAATAAAAGGCTACCGGTATCTGAAAAGCACCATGGATCAGGAAGATTGAAAGGTTTAGCACTTCTATTCATCGAGCAGGAACTATATTTTGAAGATGTACCGTCATTTTCCATAACTATGGTTTTGGAGCACAATTATGGTCCACGATACAACCATTCAAATGTTGTACTCCATAACGTAGTACCTCGTTTATCTATACTTTTTGCTGTACTGTAGTTTGAAGTCAAGTCACTGCAGCTATCTATGAACGGTCTATGTTACTTGTACAATGTTCTTTGAATGGTTGTATCGTGGACCATAGTTGTATTCCAGGACTATAGTTATGGGAAATGAGGGCACCGTAATAGATAGCCATGCCGAGGTCAAAGTAAGAAGAAATGAGTTTTATGGTACCGGTATGAAAAATGTTATACATATACAATTCTGAATATCTGTCTTGTAAAATTGTTTTTAAATTATGGTTTATTTAACGACGCTCGCAACTGCCGAGGTTATATCAGC
The DNA here is from genome assembly GCF_040183065.1 of Periplaneta americana. NCBI lineage: Eukaryota > Metazoa > Arthropoda > Insecta > Blattodea > Blattidae > Periplaneta > Periplaneta americana. The sequence continues at coordinate 121,021,371 of NC_091126.1, read as the reverse complement.
GTCGCCGGTGTGCCGGAATTTTGTCCCGCAGGAGTTCTTTTACATGCCAGTAAATGTACTGACATGAGCCTGTCGCATTTAAGCACACTTAAATGCCATCGACCTTGGTCAGGATCGAACTCGCAACCTCGAGCACAGTATTTCAGCGCTATACCGACTCTGTCTTGTATATAAATTGTATTTAGAGTTACATATTCCTAATATGCGCGGTATAGAAATTATTAAGATATTATAAAACATTTAAGGATCTTCGTTTGTAGAACTCCAAAGTAGTGGGCGATCCCAACTTAAAACTTTTCCAGGAGCCTCCAAGCCTCTAGTTACGCCACTGACAGCTAAGTATGCGTTTAAAATACACAATTACAATAATTTTGATTAGTATGTGTGCAAGCTTTGCTGACTAAAATCTATACCCATATAGGCCATAAGCATAATAATTATTAATTATTAAGGATGCAACTAAGGTGTGTTTAAGGATCCTCAAAGTATGTATTAAAATTCTAATCTAAATTTTATCCCAAGTAGGTATTTTCCCTCTTTACCGAATTGTGGAGAAGTCAAAGTACTTTTAATCGATCATTATGATAATGCTTTTGCTCATATAACTTTAGTGCTGTCCCTGGTCCAAGGTTTAGAGTAGAATGTAGCATACAGTAATGTAAAATTTGGTATCAATTTAAAGAGAAAATAATTTAATTATTGAACACAAAATAGCGTGATACCTTTACATAACAGAACTTAAATAATAGTCTTAAGCACAGTCCAACTGTTATTTGGTAGGATTTATGCGTCTCACATATAGAACCGTTTATACTCATATTCCAGTGGCACCATTTAGTTTTCCTTCTTTAATTTGGCATAAATTAAATCCGAAAATATCTAGTTTTGACTACTCATAATCCTCATATTCGTGAAGCTAGCATCATCGGACCTCCACTTACAATAATAACAAAGGATAGTATACTGACAGAATACAAACGCGCAAACTGTAGACGGAATTGCAATCCATGATTTTGATTGTCATGCATGGTTAAAGCTGCATTAATATAAACGAAATGTTGATACCTATTAATCTGAGAAAAATTCGTTCCTGCGCCGAGAATCGAACCCGAGACCTCTCAGCTCCCCGGTGCAGGAACGATTTTTTCTCAAATTAATAGGTATATACATGTTGACTACTAACAAAAAAGAGCAGTCTTGATTATTCAATGAGGATGGCAAGACCTCATATATGAATATATGTATGTAAATGAAATGTGTTGACTGCGTTATGATAAAAAAAACTGTATAAAGTGACGAGGAGTCAGAAACAGTTTTTGTGTCAAAACTACAGCTAACGCCTACCATATAGGCAAAATCGTGAATTTTGTTGCATTACTGTAGACCTACTTTTCCCATACTTCACGAGTATTAGTCAGCATTGTAGCAAACCAACGAGAAAATCCACCACTTATAAATTAAATTAAAAAGATTTTAAGGCCGTTGAATTACTGATCTGATTCACAAGTAGATAACTGTTAATGCCTCATATCGAAACCTCCCTTCAAACTGGGCACGCAGATTTCTACAGGAAATAGACAAACATGAAGCTGCCATACCAACTGTAAAGTTATGGACACTTACTTAGAGTGTTGCTTTAAAAATAACGACGATTGTCTGGAGGAAGTACCTGAGTCGCCACCCGCCTGAATGCATAGGCCTACTCTTTAATTTCGCAAAACTCAATTAATTTTGGGCAGCTATTTTTTGTACCTCCCTATCTTGTGTGAGGTCTAATACAATGTGCGCAGTTTGAGGCAAGGTTTCGATAATAATAGTTCACAATTCCCTATTTATTGAGCATGGATATCAAAAGCTCAGAGGGTAGTGATACAGTTGAAGCTTACCCAAGCGCCTGCCCATATGTTGGAGCCCATCTTGAATATGGGCAGCGAGATGAGGAAAAAGATGCCCGCCACCAGCTGCACTATGCCGGCGCCGACGTACACGAGGTTCCACAGCAAATGGCACGCGGCACATACTCTGCCGGGAACGCACATCAGCGGGCCTGCTGCATTAATAAACAGTGTTAAAATAAAACAATATATGCTATTTTCTTTTATAAAAGTCTTAATTCCCGTCATTTCCCATATCCAAAGGTCCATTATTGAGAGAAAAGATCAGTACCTAGTTATATCATACGTATTCCACTGTGAATCGTAACATTTTATGGTATTGTTGTTGTTGTTGTGTAATCAACTGTCCGAAGACAGATCTGAATCTCGCAATTGATACCAACAAGGTACCACTTATGTAAGCCTGCCTTACATATCTCACGAAAATACGGGACATTTTTACTATCAACGATTTCTTATGGAAAATAAAGTTAGTAGTTATAGCGGTTTCAGAATAAGAAGGCACATGGCCTAAGCCAATTGAGTGCTAGCAACAGTTCGACGTTGTCACACAGTGCACGGTGCACGAGAAGTGGAAGACAGAGACAACAGATAAGGACAGAACATATCAGTTGCAGATGCTCGCTGAACGAGCGGGTCCAGACCTGTTTCTTCATTGTGTGTAATGTTTAAATATAATTATTCTTACTGAAGTAATTCTCATCTCAATTTTTATACTTCTTCACTTCATAGATCAGTAGCTCTTGGAGTCACTGACTTGCGAAATAAAGTGACAGATATGTAGAAATTTACTTTGCTAATGTCTGAGAAAGAATGTTTTAATTCTTACTCAGACTTCCTTGTACAGTAAAACTGAATTTATTATTGTTTATTTCTCCAGAGGAAAGATAAGGTACAGTTTGTTTGTAGGAGCAGCCTAAGAATCTAGCAATAACAAAACGAAAACATATCTGTAGATACGTAATTTATATTGATATTGAAGTTGGAAAGTATTTTATTTTTCCTCCGTTAAATGAAGCCTATATAATTTAATTTAATTCTCTAGCTTATACATACCTAGGGGTCCAGGGTTCTACATTCTGGTTACGAATCTGGCTATAATGCAACGTAATCATAATGTGTGTTCATATATAATTCAGTACTCATACTGGAACTGTAGATTATTTTATTTTTCTTTGTTAAACTAAGTCTATCTGATTTTATTTTATCATATAATTTTTACATATCTAGAGGTCCAGTGTTCCATATTCTGGCTAAGAATCCGGCTATAAGAATATAAGCATATCTGTTCATATGTAGGCCTAATTCAGTACTCATAATGAAACTGAAAATTACTTTCTTTTACTTTGTTAAATCAAGTCTATCTAATTTAATTTAATCCTTAAGCTTATACCTACCTAGAAGTCCAGTATTCTATGTTCTATCACTCTGGCCAGTGGCAATATAAACTACGAGTGAAGGTAGTTGTACAGAAGCGAATATGAAAACCGTAATCCAAGAATATCGTTAATATATTGAAGATAAAATTGTATATTAGAAAAAAATCACATAAAGTGTAATATATATAACGAAAGGTTTTTAAAATAGAAATTGAGTTTTGGAATATTATAAAATCTCCTCGTTCCTAACATGCCTGTATTTATTTTAAAAGTGAAATGTAGTTAATGTGCTTCATTTTATAAAGTTTTCTAATGCTTTTAAGAGAAGAATATTGTTAATTCTCTTCGTATAATTCATGGAAAAAGAGCCAGGAGTGTTTATGTTTACAATATCATCCAAGTATCTCATATGTTTATGCATTATTTCATCTTATACCATGTATAATATTCCAATGAAAAGTGAAAATCGTACCTATGGTTATTCTCAGCTTTCTTCTTCTTTCCACGTTCTATTATAATGGCACTGCTAACACATACTTCTAATGTATTTCAAATATCGTATGCTGAAGTAATACACGGTTCTGAAAATTGTACAAATAATGAACACGTTTGTTTGCGTTATTTTCCAGGAGAGGTAAATTCAAGTATACCACATATTTTAATTGTCTCTTTTTCCTGTCCGAGAATATGAGATAACGTATGTACTTCTAAACCACACGTCTCTGCAGTGAGATTCTTTGTTCTTGAAGAACTGACACGCACTGCATCATAAGTTAGTCCTTTAAAAAAGTTGTATACAAAAAATCCATACTCCTCGCTTGTGAGTGTTGGACTATCCCTTTGCGTATAACAGATGAAACACCAGAGCCAATTGCAATCCCTTCAAGAGACATTGTTACGGTAAGTTACACATCACACAAGAGAAAACATCCACATCTGAATTTGAAAATAAACAGATTATATCTTCGTTTACAGAGACGGAATTCAGAGCAAAATATGTTCTATGGTGTAGGTTGGATATCTCTGTTTAGTCTTAAAGCGATAACACGCCAGCCAGTTGACATACAACTGCCATTCGTGTACTGTTAGATTCAGAATTCGGAGCTCTATCGAATGGCATAGCTTAAAATTCATTCCTAGCCATAAGTATTGTGCGCGCAAGAAATAAACTAATACGCGACGCTTCAGCGAGACTGCGCGACGATTTAACTAGGCAACACCGCTTCACTGTCACTGGCTAGTCGAGCTAGACCAAGAGGAGTATATTTCTACTCATCTTGAGCTAGACCGGCCTGAACTAGCTCCGCCTTATATGCCTTCTTATTCTGAAAGCGCTCTAATGAGAAATGTACTGAGATTGAAACAAGAGAGATAACAAAAGGAAGAACACTTTTGCCTTTAAACAGTGTTCATTCGTGTCAATTTCTTTATGTCACTTGACAGTATTTTGCACTTATCTTCTTGTCTAAGAGTACCCTTCATTCATAGTTCATTCATCAAACATTTGCAAACATTTATACAAATAAAATTTTCAACACTAATTTATGAAGTGCCTCCAGATATGGAGGGTAGCTGTGAATATATTGAATAAGCAGTCGCGGACAGACGATGAGGGGTGGTCCTCCAGCTTGGGGGTTGGGCGAAGTGCTAACAACCCATCACCGTAAAAACAGCTTGTCACGAAACCTTCAAATAAGTATAGAGTGTTAGTTGGGAGGCCGGAGGGAAAAAGACCTTTGGGGAGGCCGAGACGTAGATGGGAATGGATTTGAGGGAGGTGGGATATGATGATAGAGACTGGATTAATCTTGCTCAGGATAGGGACCAATGGCGGGCTTATGTGAGGGCAGCAATGAACCTCCGGGTTCCTTAAGAGCCAGTAAGTAAGTAAGAAAGTAATTTATGAAGTAAACATCAGAGAAATTATTGATTTTTACATTATGAAATAAAGTTTGATTAAAAAGCGGGACTTTTACGCGTCCCGACAACAATTATAGGGAGACCGGACATCTAGGCCAAAAAAGGAGACTTCCGTCTTTTACGGGACGTATGGTAAGCTTGCACTTATGAGGCAACTAAGCCATGATAGAGGGTAGCGCATAGCAAATTCCCCATTTTCTAATCTATGTCCTGGGAAAATATGAAGCCGTGCTGTTGGTAATACCTTATCAATAGAAAAGAGGAACGATGCAGTTTTGTTTGGTATGCGTCTGCGTCAGAAGCAAGAGGGCTCTAGCCCAAGAGGACTATACAGAGTGTTTAAAAAATATGGGGCATAATTTCAGGTATATATTTCCCACATGTAGACAATCAAAATAGTTCATTACAACATGTGTCCGGAAATGCTTTATTTCCGAGTTATAGTCTTCACAACATTGAAATTCACCGGAACGTTTTTCTTTCCGCAGGTCGTTGCCGTCAAAGGAGACATTAAGAGGCCACTCTGACAGTTCATTCCGAGGCGAAGGTTACATTCAGTGTTGTGTAGGCGTTAGACTGTGCGACATGTATTCAAATCAAGAGCTGGCAGAGATACACTTCATGTACGGTAAGGCGGACGGCAATGCTGCGCTGGCTCGTCGTTTGTACCAGGAGAGGTACCCATAGCGACAATGTCCAGATCGGAAGACATTTGTACGTCTCCATTACCGTCTGTGGGAGTATGGAAAATTTAACTCTCCTGGTTTGGGAAGGGGACGACCAAGATCTACAACTCCAGAAGTACAGGAGGAGATTCTGGAGGCTGTGAACATGACTCCTTCTATCAGCACACGAAGGGTAGCGTTGCAAGTCAATGTTCCTCATACGACTGTCTGGAGACTGTTGAAAGAGTATCAATTGTATCCTTATCATTTGCAACGTGTATAGGCCCTGTCACCAGCAGATTAACCTGCACGAGTTAGGTTCTGTCAGTGGTTCTTGCAGCAGTGTGGTGTAAATCCGAACTTTCCTGCCTTAGTATTATTTACAGATGAAGCACAGTTCACACGAGATGGCATAACAAATTTCCACAATCAGCATGTATGGGCGTATGAAAACCCACGTGCAACTGTTCCATCTCATCACCAGGTGCGGTTCTCCCTCAACATGTGGGCCGGTATCATTGGTGATAGATTAGTTGGACCCCATGTACGGTACTTGTAAACAGACTTACGGGGCAGGCGTACACAAACTTCCTGGAAAACACCATACCTCATGTTTTAGAAGACACTCCACTGATCAATCGTCAACACATTCACTTCTTGCATGTTGGCGCTCCTGCACACTTCAGTCGTACGGCTCGCCGGTACTTGGATCGAAGGTTTCCTGATCGATGGATAGGTAGAGGTGGCCCAGTTGCTTGGCCTCCATGCTCACCTGATCTGAACCCTCTCGATTTCTACTTGTGGGGCCATTTAAAATCATTGGTTTATTCGTCTCCGGTGCCTGATTTGGAATCCCTTCGGAATCGAATTGTGGCATGTTCTGAGGACATACGCAATACTCCTGGAGTTTGGGATCGTGTTCGCAGGTCAATGAGACATCGATGTGAGGTCTGTATTCAAGCAGGAGGTGGACATTTTGAACATCTTCTGTAATGACAACGACCTGCGGAAAGAAAAACGTTCCGGTGAATTTCAATGTTGTGAAGGCCATAACTCGGAAATGAAGCATTTCCGGACACATGTTGTAATGAACTATTTTGATTGTCTACATGTGGGAAATACATACCTGAAATTATGCCCCGTATTTTTTAAACACTCTGTATATTATATTTAATTCCTCTTGCTCTAGCCCTCTTGGTCAGAAGCAATGGAGCGTTGGTCAGTGGCAAATCGTGTTGCAGTTGTGCGTTTCTTCCACGAGACTAGGTCTGTTGTGACAACGCAGACGAGATTTTGCGTTCACTTCAATGTGTCAAGGCGCGATGAGATTCCTTCACGGAAAACAATTACGCAATGGATGAGTAAGTTTTAGCCAGTGTTAGTGTCGTAGACATTAAACATGGACCGCCTAAAACAGTGACAACACTAAAGAATGTGGCTCGAGTGAGACAAGCTTTTGAACGTAGTCCGAGTCATTCAGCTCGTAAACAAGCAATATTGGGTCTTTCTCGAAGGTCTTTGGGACGCATACTAGGTGAACTCAAGTTTCGCCCATAAAAAATTCAAGTGACTCAAAACCTTCTTCCTATAGAGCGGCCAACAAAAGTTAACTTTAGCAACATCATGCTTAACATGATATGGGAAAACTCAGATGTGGTACATTACTCATGAGTGACGAAGCCATCTTCCACTTGGACAGTTACGTTAACAAACAGAATATGAGGTACTGGACACCTAATAATCACAAGGAAATCATTGAAAAATCATTCCAGTTTCATTACACGCTTGCGATAATGCGTGGACTGTAATGGAGGCCATCTTGAAGATATTGTTTTCAAGAAATAAGTTTGTGACATGAGGTAAATAAATGGCATGTTCCATACTTTTAATTGGTACATTTATTATTTTCCTCTCCCTTCTCAGTCATTAAATATAAGACTCCAAAACTAGGGAACTTGCTATGCGCCACTCTTTATAATGCTAGGGTGGCTAATTCCTTTTTCCCTCCATTGCATACATCGCTGACTAGTCGCATTATACTTTCTAATTTAAAATTATGAATCATTATTTAAGTTAATTACTGTATTACAAACATTTGTTTTATTATATACATAGATTGAATATTCATGTTAGATTGTTACTGTTCTTGCAGTAGCTATAATAAATCGTTAAATGTTGTAATATAATTTAAATTTCGTGTCTGTATTTAAATCCTCCGCCTTACTGAATTGCAGTGAATTGCAGTAAAATCCGTGAATTAATAAGTATGCTATGCCTTTGAAAGAAAACGTTTCAATTTTAGAACCTGAATTAATTTAATGATGATATGTTACTTTGAAAAAGAGTATCGTTTAGTGTACAATGCTGTGTAATTCATTTCAGATAAAATGTTATCCTATATAGTAGGCCTAACTATAATATAAATAAAACCATAATTCTTTAGGGTCCACTTATAAAAAATACTCTCATTCTAATAATGCCGTTTTCGGTATTGTATAATTTCCTTCAATAAAATTTTGTTGAAGATGTTACATGGGGTTGTTATGTTGTTCTCGGTAGAGTAATAGATAACTCGCCGAGTTTCGAGTGTTTATACCTGACCGAGGACAATGGATTTTGTACGGGCGACATAAGTTCTTACTGTAAATTCCTTCGGGAAAGGAATAAAAATGGGAGGCCGTGTCGTTGATTTATGTCACGTAGAAGAAATCTTTACCCTAAGCTAGAGAGCTTCAGGTAAAATATCACTTACGTCAAAATTGAACTTTTGATGTAGCACAAGTCTTGTGACTTGTCCACAAACCGCCAATAATTCATACCACTCATGGGTTTTTTTTACTAGGTAGTACGTGCTGAGGTTATCATGTTGTTAGACAACAGAATAGTGGGAAAGTAAAAATATAATTATGTGTCTGAAGCTATCTTCTGTGATAATTGGTAAAATATTTTTAGAAATGCATTATGTTGTTTCAATGCAACAGATTCACGTATAAATATAAAGGCTATGTATACGTTCTAAAAGCACCAGTTAATAAGGAGATCCTGAATTGATGTGTAATATCCACATAGCGACCGTGAACAATATACTATAGCACAGGTTTAGCCTGCATTATGTTTTACGTATCATCCATTCGTATCTCTCTTACAGATTAAAACACACGAGTTAAGATGAGAGTGAGTGTCACTTTAATTTCTTTAAGATGGAGCCAAAAGACTGTTATCACATTTGTCTAAATCATGACTGCTGTATGATGTCTTCTGCGTTTTCTTCTGGTCAAGATTTAGTTCTTAAGATCTGTTACGGTGTAACTTGAAACTTTGAGAACAGAGTTTTGTTTGTAAGCGTTTCAAGGCTGCCCTTGTGACAGACATCAGATTGTGTTTTTAAGTTACTCTGAGGTTTCATTCTATGATTAGTGTAATTTTAGTTGGTGTAGGAAATTTTATTTTCACAATACAATGCATTTTAGTATTACAAAAGTTAATTAAAATATAATTCAAAGTAATAATTTTATGTAACAATAATTATTTAACAAAATTGTATTTATCTTCATAAAACGCAAATAACTATTGAAAAACTATGTATTGTTCTTTAAATGTAAATTTACCGCAAATAGATATACATTCATTCACCTTCTAACTTTGTTGTACTTAAAAAAAATTTATTGTATGTAGCCGCAGCCTAAATTAGAAACACTGCATTCCTTGAAATGATCATTACTGTCGTATTTCACTTTAAAGATGTTAATGTTGCCATCAACATTTGTGGGATACCACAAAACATACCAAGACTTAAGAAAACTGATGTTGTCCTTTATGACCGTAAACATTCCGTGGACCCAAGTACATTATGTAAATTAGCTCACTCTAAAAAAATAGGTAGATACTTAATAAATGAATGAATATATATATATATATATATATATATATATATATATATATATATATATATATATATATATTGTAAGCGCGTCAACTGACACTTAACAGTGAATGTACTACCACAGCCTAGTATATACAGTCACGAAGCTCAATACATAGTAAATGTGCATCCATAGATAGTATAGTTGCTAACCACTAGGATCGCTAATATCGCCTCATTACAAACAATGCGAAATAGTACCGGCACAATCTATTGTTCCTACCACCCTCACAACTCAAGCTTCGTGACTGTATATACTAGACTGTGGTACTACCGTAAATTTAATTGAAATTGCACATATTTTACAATAATAGTTCACAACAGGCAGGCAGGCAGGCAAAAACAGGCTTTTTGAAAGAACTTCTCCATTTCCAAGATACAAGTATATATGAAAACAAGATGTTACGACGGTTGAATATACATTTGCCAAGGTTATTGACCAGTGAATTGTCAATCGTGATGATTACAACGAATAAATTTCCTCTTCCTTACCTGTTGGCCAAGATGGATCAACCCGTCAACAATTATACAGATATTCTGAAGAAACTCTTTTTGAATAAACTACCAACATTGGTGCCTTCCCTCGCTTTTTTAAAATAAAGTTATAAATTTGTGACGTTCCTGGAGCCACAGCACTGAAAACGTGCTCGAGATTACAGCAACATGAAACGGATCCCTGTATCAAGGACGGATTTCGCGAACTGAGCCATGTGCGTTCTCAACGTGACATAGTGCTTCGTTCTAGGATAGGAAGTGGAATTGCTCACTTCCTCCAGGCTTGATGCAACACGTTCGGAACGGAGTGTGATCTAATGGTGTTGGGAACTTTCTGAGAAGTTGCGCAGTTCCCTGTGCCATGTCGCAGGTCACCCTTGTTTAACCTTTGCATAGCGCGGTGTTAAGTGGGTTGACTCATCCTCAATCATCTCTCGCCCATCTGAGAGATCTCTCATTAACCGAAAAAGAACATTGCAGCTAGTACACATATAAAATATCTCGATGTGTTACGAACATACAGTACACCACGTCAAAGGGTGTTTTAGTTCACATCAGAGGAATAAATTATGTGTGTATGTGTGTGTGTGTGTGTATGTGTGTGTGTGTCCAGTCCTCATTAGCTCATCGAAGCATAAATCCTGAACAGAAATATATTAACTATTAAACAACACAGATGAAAGTAGGCTTACATATCTTGGAGTAACATTTGATAACAAAATCACACGACAATCTCACACTTCTAAGATAACCACCCGCAGTATAACCCGATTAAATTTAGTAAAGGGGTTTGCTGAAAGCAGGTGGGGCTTCTCCAGATCAACATTAAAACTTACATATAAGCTCTGTCATGACATATTGCACTGAAGTATTAATAATGGCAAATAATCAAATCATGAATAAACTAGAATTAATACACAATCAGGCACTTCGTCTTAACACCGGAGGAATAAACACCTCACCCATAGTTGCAATGCTTCTAACCGGAAATAGTAAACTTCATTCATTAATCGAAGAAAAGAATTTAGTTCTTTATGAAAAACTTTAAGATTGCCATGTAGTGAATAGTGGAACATGTATGAAAACTATACACGTAACTCAAAGGCCTAAGAAGAATATATTCAGAAAATTGTAGATATGATAGAGAAACTTGACATTAAATCTACACCAGACAGTCTTTCCTGTTACAAAACTCCCTAGATTCAGAGGAGGAAAGACACTAACCCAACTAAAATAAAATTGTCAGCTCTAGAAACAATAAACAATAGATACCCAAAAGACAAATGGTTACATATAGGATAGACCGGGAAAAATCGGGTCAATTTTTAAAAAAGTTGATCTATTTTGGTAAAAAAGAAATTTTATTAAACAGAATATATAACCAATACAAAATACATATTTTGAAATATCTAAGCTGTGCATAACAGATTGCATAATGAGCTCCTAACTCATGATAATAAATGTTAAACATAAGTCTGTTCTTATCCGATTTTCCCCAATGATACGGGGTAAAATGGATCAATACTGGGGTAAATCGAGCTAGAAAGAAATTTTATTTTTTCCACATGCATATTCCACATACGAATTGTTTACGTACAAAAGCATTAACACAGCGTTCGTAATACCATAGCTTACATTTCTGGTTCTGAATCCAGACACCTGCATTATTACTTCTGTCATCATCGTGTGACATTTTGCAGAAGTTGCAGACCGATTCTGTTTCATCTTCGTCTCTTCATCTTCTTCACTTGAATCGCAGATAGTCTAAGGTTAACACTCTGTTTCTTCTTTTTTACATCCCCCTTCTTTTGAACTTTGGCGATTCTCTTTTTAGTTTCGGCCGCCTTGGCTTTCAGAAGGAAAATGTTTTCTGGTAAAGTTAATACCAAGGAAGTAGGTCCGATGGTTTTCCTAGGTCTCTTTGGTGTCATCTTTGCTGTAAATGGTAACAAACTTCTAACTTCTTCATGTCTAGTGGATGCTTCAGGTGTTGCGGTAGGCCTACTGAGTTGAGATGAATTGGGGGATTGCTCAGAAGATTTTGGTTCTGGTAACGCATCGTTTAGCCCTACTGATGAATTGTCTTGGTTGGGTCCAAATTCTGATACGAATTTGTGGTTTGCAATACCTGTTCTGTTAAGTGGGTAAATGCCAGTTACTTCAAACCCTGTTGCTATAGAGTCCCAGGCTTTTTTGAAAATACTGCCGAAATTCAACCTTGAAATTGCTCTATTTGAATTAGAGTGCTGCCATGACGTTCCGTGTGAATTGTAATAGCTCTTCAGTGACTTGAAAATGCAGACATTAAGGGGCTGCAGCGCATGTGTTGTGTGGGGCAGTAAACGCAAGACTTCAATGCCATATTTTTTCGCACAAAACAGCTGTTGCAAACAAAGTGTGAGAATGAAGTCCATTCAAGATTAGAATTACTTTGCCAGGCGTTCTATGCTTATTAAAATGCTTCAACCATTTTCCAAAAGCTTCTTCATTCACCCATCCAGATTCTGTTAACTTATGCATACTCCGTTCTCGCTGGCATGTTGTCGCTAAATTCATCTCTCATCCTCTTCCCTTTAAATGTTACAAGGGACGAGATATATGCACCTGTGGCTGAAACACACGCCATGACGGTCACACTTTCCCCACGTTCCACATTCGTCAATGAAACAACGTCACGAGAGCCTTTCTGAGCAACTACATTAGGTGGCTTGTTGTTCATTGGTAGACCAGTTTCATCTTGATTGTAGATGCGCTCGGGTCTTCCTTCAAGATTACACTCGATTGTCAATTTCTTTAATTGCTTATAAAACTGGTCCACTTTTTCACATGTCATTCCATTAATTCTAGCTCGGAAAAAACTTTCGGATTTCCTAAGTGAAAGTTCGGGATTACGTCTCAAAAATCCCTGAAACCAATCTTCACCTGCCATTTCATTTTGGATGCTGAAATTATGTTGGATTTCACGTGTAGATAGGCCTACATATTGGTATGCGTATTTACGGATAGTTTTTGGAGTAAAACCAAAGCCTCTCTCGGATAAATATATCAACTTTGTCGCTAGTGCTCGTTCAACATCAAGGGATAACACAGGTTTACGCCCTACCGTCAACACTCCTTTACAGATGTAACGGCTTCCTCCATAGCAACTTTTGACCAAGAACCATGTGTGGTTTTCTTAACGTAAATACGAGGCATCTGAAAATAGCAATATAAATTAGTAAGTTTGACGTTTTGTAATATTACACTCTATCACTGACTGCATTTTATAACTGATCTATCTTCCTTTCATGCTATTCGATTAATTTCTTGAATAAAATATAAATAAATAACAAGAAATGAATGAATAATAAATGACAGTAAATTGCCTATAGGCCTATTAAATGTAGGGAGTCGGTCATTACTACGTATTTTAAAACTATCATAGTGTCAACGATTTTCTCGTGTTGGGAGCACTACAATTTGGGACACTATGCTCTACATGGCATTAAAGCCCATTAAATATACAATTAATATATTCTACTAAGGTCCATCAATTATTATACTCGTAAACATTTAGGTTAAAATTATATCTGTGGGATAAACTATTACAATAGCCTACTTGTATCTCACTTCCAATCATATTGTGGGCCACCACTGAGTCGCGACACACCATTTGATTAACATTGTTCTACAACACTCATGGAAAAGTGATACGCTACTATATATACACAGTATGAAGAAATAAACCCATCAGTGAAAAAAAAATAGTGATCCGCTTTACCCCGCTAGAAGAGATCCGAATTACCCAGAATTGCATGTTCAATAAATGCAATCAGTGCATGCTGTTATTACATAAAAGGTGCAAGATTATTCAATAATCCTATTTATTGATGTGTATATTAAGGTAGAAAGTCATTGCACTTTAAATAATGCCATAATAAATGCACTAAATGCTTAAAATTGAATATGTAATACTCGTACTTACATCAGATGATTGTTTAGCAAGCAGTCAGCAACAGCACCAACAAAGAAGACATCCAAACCTCAACTGCAGCTCGTCCTGGGTTCGCAGCATGAAGTAATGTACATAGTGTAAATAATGTAAATTGTAAATATTAGTGTAATTGTTATAGAGGTACATGTTTTGTTCTGCCCCACTTTATGAAGCGTGAGCTGTCAGTCAAGTACTTCGCTTGCTAGATGTTCGTGCGTCGTCCACTTAAAAACTCCAATAATACTTAATGTTGTAGCCTCCTGGGACAAAGTACGGTCCCTACTCATAACAGTGCAGTGAATTTAGAATGCTGCTATTTCAAATTATTTTCAATCTGCAAATGAGCCTGCAAGTTACAGGCAGTACTTTCAACATTAGTGCAGAAACGTACGGTAATTAAAAACGCGTATTAACTGGGAAATTGCGAGTTTGCTAATCCATTTTTGCTGGGTGTCTACTTATTTTGTCATGTTACCTTCATCCTTAAAGGTATTTACAATTACTGCTTGTAGTTTATATTCTGTATGTAGCTTTCTCATAATACAAACTACAGTGCGAATGTGTTGTTACTGCGAAAATTGATTTCCTGATTTCAACCGGAAATCGTACTTTATTATCCCTTGCATCACAAATTGGGTTTTGTTATTATTTCTGTTCGTCTATTTATAATATTTTCTCCTAAATAAAAGATGATTTTGTTACATCCAGTACTTAAAAACTAATAAGTTATTTTGGATGGATACTCTAGATCCTTACAGTATTATGTAGGCCACCTCTTTCATCCATAGAATCTATAGGCCTAATAAAAAAACTGTCAAGAGGTATTTGTTTTAGTTCCTTCAGCCGCATTCATGCTTTGGCCTTAGTGTTATTCTAGGTTGGTTGCAATTTTCATGTAGAAATAGGCCTACTAGGACAAAAGTAGTAGTGTTCTTTCATTTGTTGCAACATTCGTAAAATTCCAGCATTAGGCCTATAGCGATAAGTATGACTACCAGTTTCATATTGATCTTATATTTCATAATATTTAAATATTTATGAAAAAACTTTCGGAAAAAATTAACATTTAAACAAATTTATGACTGTATAATAAAAATGTTTTTGACCCCTCAGGCCGGTTTGCCTTACGCCTCTAGGTTAGTTCTGTAGCAGTTTCACCTACAAGTGTACGCATCATGCACGAGTGCACAAAATCGACCACAGTTCGTAATCTATTGGAGATATTTTCATGCGGTTTTTTCGACTGTGTTGTAGAGAATCTGATTTTTTTACTATGGTATGGTTTTATTATGTTTAACCATTTCGGAAATGGAAATGAAAGAGTGACGTCATGTAAATTTAATTCTAAGAGAGGATTTATATACCACTTCAGCTCTTAGCACTGGGACTTTTAAATACCGGGTTAAGGGATTAAATTGCATGTATTATTTCGTACATGTAATTTATGTCTATATTAAGAAATCTAGTTTGTCGGGATGACCCAACGTTACGAAGTTCTGCAATATGTCCTCCTAAAAATTGGTTATGTGTATGTATTAAACCCCATTTTGGGTATTAGAAACCTTCGACAGAATGGAAAGAATTGGTTTCTCATATAATTTTCATTGCTGAGGAATAGTCAAAGTATTGGTCGTGTGTTCGCAGAAGAGAAGCGAGTTCGCTTGTGTGAAAAAAAAAAAAAAAAAAAAAAGCATATTCGGGTGTTTTTCCGTGACATTTTGAGAAGGAATTCTATATTTCTGAAACCATTTCAACTAGCCCTTCAAACTGCCTGCCAAAAGTTTCAAGAAAATGTCCAAAAATACAATAGATTCTTCAAAAACTTTCCTATAGTAGTGGAAATAAGTGTAATTACATATTAATGAAAATCCACAATTCCTTTTTCGATTCAGTATTATGTTAGGCGATTACTTCAATCTTTGATCGACTTTTCTAAACGACAGAAGACATTTTGTAATGGAGAAATGTGGAGAAATGAAGTACTGGAATGCAGTGGTCTCCGAAGGTTTCTAAAGGAGACCATACAGCTATTATTATTATTATTATTATTATTATTATTATTATTATTATTATTATTATTATTATTATTTAATATTAAACATACATTTAGAGACAGAGTTAGATGAGAGAAAATAAAGAAATAATGACGAAATGTTCAATCTTAGCTTGTTAACGCATCTCGGAAAGAAGGCATTAAGATGACTATGAAGGAAACGTAGTGACATTAACGGAGAGGTTGGGAAACAGGAATAATCTCGGTCACGAAGGCATTTCCTGCCTTCGCGGTAGACTCAATGCTTGGAAAATAATCAAATAAGAAATACAGTCTGCAGGATGTGTTTATTTTATTCTCTTTATTTCCAAGCCTATATAAAGTAGCTTTTTTCCACTGCAAATAAACTCTTTAATCATGTAAGAAACTTAATTTTCATTTAAAAAATATAACCTCTAATTGTTCCTTGTTTCAATATCGTGTAAAACCTTCGCAGATAAATTTAAACTTGATCGTTTTGTTTCATGATACTAAATTCCGAATCTTTTGTTTCATACTAACATGAAGTATAAAAAGGATTTTAAAGGGTTTTAATGAAAATAAAACAATACCGTGTTCAATTGAATCAGAAAATGCAAAAAAAGACGACATGTGACAAAAAAATTATAGATTACAATAAAAATTTTCCAATTCTTGCAAGTTATGTTCTGTACATGCTATATAAAATTAAGTTACCTGTGTCAGTCTACATACCGGTATTTTGATTTTACAAAGTCTGAAATCTGTGTGTTCTTGGACTAGGAAGAAAAAATAAATGTTTATGATTCACATGTCACCTTTAGTAAATTATGATCTTTCTGAGGATCTGTCTCTATTAAATTGCATAAATTGCAATAGAGTACAGTTATGTTTTTTATCTACATGACCTTCTTACTATGTTTTTAGTATTTTCTTCTTCTTCCTCTTCTTCACTCACTGACGCTTATATCAGAATGTTGTTTTCTCCTTTTCATGTTAGAGGTCATTGCAAAAGCTCACTATAAAATTTAAATCCATAAGGATCATACTTTAACACCTTTTTTAAATCACACATTTTTTTTCTTATGAATTGAAATATTTCTATTGTATGCATGTTTAGTTGAAGACTGACGACTTAAGGAGCGTGAATGTATGCTTTTCGAGTCCATCTATGAAAGGTCTTGCTGTCACCTCTTCTTTCACATTTCTTTGTCAAAAGAGATGTATTTAAATTCATTAATTTGAAAAGATATTTCTTCGCTTTTTGAAATATGTCTTCCAGAGGACTCATCTGAAAAACACCTCCTTCTACAGTATATTCCCCACCAAGAGTTACGGGTTACTTCAGAGTTAAAGTATGTTGCAGCAAACCTCCAGAAGTTGATGATTTTCGCATTAGTTCTCCAAACTGTTCAACCATTATTTATAGTCAGCTAGCCAAACAAGTAATTTTATTTGGCCAAACTCCGTACCACAGAGTAAAAACGAATGCCCACGAATGGGTAAATACTGTGTGAAGGTTTTGAATATATGTATACAATATAACATACAAATCAGACAGTCAACACCAGCTGACCATAGAGTACCAGCATTATTCATACTTTGCATATGTGCTGCACATATCCTGCTGTTTCGTTCACATGATGTGCCACTACATGTCAACTTTTTGCATAGTATTTTGTATCTATCTCTGTAGAATTTAAATCCAGTAAAAAGTAAAAATGTCAAAAAAGTCACATATCACCTTTTTGCATCTTCCGAACCAATTAATGTTATTAGGGTATATTACACATGTTCATAAAATATTAAATTCTTGATTTGGACGTGTGTCCTATATATTATCACATGGAATAAAATATGTCTGAAATATTCAAAATAACTAGGTGCAAAGTCATGACTAAGGAACGGATGTTTAGATGACAAAAATACTGAGTCACAGCCAACATTCCCGATGTTTCTGTCTGCCGACCAGCGCTAGATCCCCTCTCTCTAGCCCCGCTATTTTCATCAGCGAACTCACGGCGCTTTGCCGAGTTAAAACTTACTTATATTAATAACATTCGGTACTCACCCTCCACAGAACATCTGCTGGAAATGTTGCTCATCTTTTGTGATATATAATTCACAGAACCTGTTTCATGAAACCTGTGCACTAAATTTAGTATTGTTCTCCTACTTAGAACTGGGCGGCCAGGAGATTTACGTCTGAGTTTTTCCCTTGTTCTGCCATATGATTTCTTTTCCGCATGTACTTTTTCAAAATTGTACACACACTGAATATGTAACAATTTATTGCAAAACACAACATAGCATAATAAAGCGCATTTATTATTAGCTGAATAACTGCAAGTCTTCACTGTCGGCTGTGTCAAGGACAGACGACAGACTGCATATAAAGGGAGACGACGCCGCGTCTATGGCCCAAGTGCTAGCGCTCTGATTTTCCATTCAGGCTGCCGGGTTTGATTCCCGGTTATGCCGTGATGAAATTCGTGGTGGACAAAGAGACGTTGCAGAGGGGTTTTCTCGGGATACTCTCGTTTTCCTCTATCATCCCATCAACGCTCTCCACCTCCCTCTCATTTCATCTGTCATCTGTAATAGTGAAAATAGGCTGGAGTTAAGTCTAGGGTGTATTACGGGTTTCCGATGCTGACACAGGAAGGGCTTGGGATTCCGGGGCCCTGGGGCTTATGAGGCTACTCGTCCGCGAATCGGACCTGGCTCTATCAGGGGCTGAGGTAGGATGGCCCACCTGTCAGCGTCGGTTTCACGAATGTCATCCAGGCCATGTGTCGGACTTGGACAATCATTGCATGTACAGCGCACAATGGACCAAAGTGTGTCTAAGTGTTCCGAGTCCAGTACTCAAAACCAAGCCAAGCAAGGGGAGACGAACTCGTGAGAATAGTGCAAATGACATTCTTAATAGTCATAAAACAGGGATGTCCAATTTTGAAAACGTACATATGCAAAAAGAAATCGTGTAGAAGGAACGGTTTGAAATAAATATCCTGGCCGTCCAGTTCCGTGTAGAAAAACAGTAGTCAGTAGGTTGAATGAAACATGTTCTGTGAGTGATTTAATGTGAATTATGTAACACAAAAGATCCTGCAGCTACTGTGTGGAGGGTGAGTAGGCTACCAAATGTTATTAATACAGTACAATATAGCATAGTAATACGTACAGACCGATTATTTAGTCCTGACAGCTCGGCGACGCGAAAGAGGGGAAGTAATAGGAGTAGTGGGGAGAGCTCCGGAGTAGAGTTAGGGGCGAGCTGTCGGTAAAGGAATGCAGTACAGCTTAACTGTACTAGAAACATACAGCTCTACCGCACGCATGACATCCGATCGCTCAGCGAGTGACTGACCCAAACACCCTTTGGCGTAACTAAATGGACTCGCCTGACCAAGGCGCACATTCCCGGCGACTGCCAGGACTAAATAATCGTACTGTAAGTTTCAATAGGGATATCCTGAACTATCACCAACAGATAGCGCGCATGTACTTTGAGGGATGCGCTTTGCGTGTGCATTTGTTTTCCGGTATTTAAACATTGAGGATTTACGTAGTATATTAGTAATTACGTTAAATACTCTTAAAAACAACTCAAAATGCCAAATTTTTGTTGTGTTCCTATATGTAAAAACCAGGGAAAGCCTTTTATCTTCATTCGGGTCCCGAAATATTCTGAATATATGTTTTAAACCTTTAAAATGTAACTAATTAAATTGTGCCTCGAAAGTGGCTATTAAACAAAAAGTAACTACTTCAAGTAAGGAATTGCTGGCTACAGTTTCATTTTGGAAGAGAGAAAAGAAAAATTAATAGAAGCATATGCAACCTCGACAGCAAGATTATAGATTATATTCAGTACTTCTAGGACTCTCCGACGTTTACGCCTGCAGTAAACTCTCGATTAACTGGGATGTTTATTGTCCAGGACGATCCATAGTGAAATCCATTTCGTACATAATCTTTTTAATATGCTGTACACTAATTATTAAAACCATATTTTTACTTCAAATTTTCAAAATCATCCTACATAGTATTCAAAACTGTATGTCCTTAACCTACAAAACACAGGAATAATCGTGATACTGCGATCATATTATATCATCTTATCTAACATTGCATTTGATCTTTCTGCAACTATAGAAAAAATACGAGGAATTCAATCTCAATAGTTTCTTCCCTATAAAAAAACGCATTAGTGGCTGCATATCTAATTTTTAGCGTACGGTACTTACAATACTAATGATCAAAGAGGCAATATTCATCTTCAACAATGTTCCTATTTTATTTATTTTTATTCGTGCACCTCATTCTCAAAGTTCTCGTTTAGGTTAATGAATCTTTAGTTTACTTGTATCTATGTATACATTCTGCATATTGCAGATTTCCCCATCCATCTGTTAAGGGGAATCGCTCAGTATTATACAAGTTTACGCTATTATTTATTGTAAAATAAATTAAATTAAATTATGAGGTAAGAAAATACCGAATTATATTAAATTATACTAAGCTATACAAAATAATTATAAATATAATTTTGAGACGCACAAAAAACCAACAAGCGGGAGAACGCAATCAACTATAGCATATGACATAATATAGCCGTACATGTTGGGCCGCATGGAACGCTCCTGCCATCTAACGGTAAAACTTGGCATAAGATATCCCTATTCGGCAAAGCGCCGTGACTTCGCGGATGCAAGCAGCGGCGTTAGTGGGGGAAGAGGGACTGGCGCTCGTCGGCCACAGAAACCCCGGCATGAGACTAATATCTCGGCACCAGGTCCTACAGTGAATGGAGGGGGAGGGGAACCGGGAACTTTGCTGGGACTCATTGTATAAAAAATTAATTTTTATGTACTTGAATTTTAAAAAATATGTAGTAAAAGTGAACAATAGAGATTATTATTTGCATCACGAATCAACGCTTATGTGTTTCCATTACAATGCTAGCCGTTTGATCCGAAATTCGGGTTGCAAACGTGACCGAGCGCTATGGATTTAAAGGGCGATAAAAAATGAGCATGACTTCCTTCAGGTGGGAAGCAAAGCTTGGAAGTCCATATCATATATTTACGACACGTAAAAGAACGCTATTCCTAATAGAGGGTTCCAGACAAAATTCGTCGACCATATCTCGTCATACCATGCCGTATGTGCTTCTTTATTGCTGCTCACATCCCTAACAGCGCTTCAGAGCTAGGACGCGTACAATATGTGCTGGATGGAATAGAGCGGTTAGGTGAGCATGATGCAGTGTGGAAATGATGATGTATATAAATGTCAAAATATTATACATACTTTCTCATTTATTTATTTATTTATTTATTTATTTATTTATTTATTTATTTATTTATTTATTCATTCATTCATTCATTCATTCATTTATTTATTTATTTATTTATTTATTTATTTATTTATTTATTTATTTATTTATTTATTTATTTATTGGACTATTAGTCAAAAGATATGTCAGCTAAGTGAAATCACATAATACAATTTTTATTTTATTAAAAAAAACTTTTTTATAGTGGCGGACGATGGGTTTGAAAGTTGAGGAAGTCAAGATGTGACTAATGACAAGTCGTATTTTATGTATTAAAATATAAAGGGCCTGTCACGTACCTCATTACTATTTCATACATGTACAGCTTCACAGAGCCCTTTAGAAATTCGAATAATTTCTTGTAGGTGTCGGACTTTTTATACGGTAGGAGAGAAAATATTAAAGGAACTTAAATGTTATTATTTATAACATGTATGCTGAAAATCTGGCAGAACAACTTTGGGCAGCACTTGAAAGTGCCGTCAATGCACACTCTTTCTGTATTACATAAAACGGTCAAATTACTTTCACAAGTGAAAATCACAATATTATTTTCTTTGTCATTCAAATACAAGAAATTCTCCCTCTTAATCGTTGCAACTTCGTAAGTGTCTAAAGCTAAGCTAACTCCTCCAGTGTTTTGGGTAACTTTGGCACGTACTTATTTCATTTTACAGGCATGCAAGTTTTTCCAGATTCTATCCACATCGTGAATTGTTTCTTTGGACTACATCTCTAGTGACTCAGTACGAATAATTTTAGACGGACGTTCGTGTTTTCTTTCCTCCATTTTCCTTTCTAAATTATTGCAGATCTCTTGCCGTTTTAAAATATTTTCCTTGTCTTTTACGTGGTTGTGATCTAAAACACTACCAAGAATAACATTAGTGTTACATAACTTATATGAGACTTACAAGATCTTCTAATTGATAGAAACATTTTACACGTTCCGATGTTTCTGTGTAAGGAAGTCTACTCGAACGCAATTTTATTGTTTTTCTTGGAAGTCAATGCAAAAAAAAATTGGGAGCCAATCCGAACACCACATTTTCTTCTCGGAGTCAATTCGGATGCAGTCTAGGTTTAAACACACCGCTAACCAGCTATCTTATTGGTTGTCATGGTTACCGGGGAGGAGAGTCATATAGTTGCCTACTGTCCCGCTATCTCACAGACACTGCAGGCTACTGGTTGTCGATTGTACAAGTTACAGCATTATCTTTTTTTTTTTTTCAGTACCGAGCGGGCATCACCAACTGGATGTGGTCGACTTGAAGTAACTTAAACCTTAGTCGCATTGAATAATAAAATTAATGTTTGTCATTTGCTATAACTATGATCTTACTTCAGCTGGAATTAATTCCGTCGTATCGTAGCCTGGTAAAATATTAGGGGGGGGGCGGCCTTCCTTGCCTCCCCTGAAAATCCGCCGCTGATTTTTATCATCCCAAAATTAAGACATTTGACTTCATTTCAAAATTGCATTGTTTAATAAATAAATAAATAATTGTTCACAATTTTACAATATTGTTATATATACCTCGTGCATCAGAATGATGTTACACAGACCGGGAGCGGGTTTAGCAGTCCAAAGCGATATTTTTCTTGGTACAGTCAGCTCTGGTTATAGTGAACTCGGTTATAGTGAACATTAGGCTATAGTGAACCTAAATCGTTGATCCCGACCCGCATGCAATAAAAAGTACTTTAATATTTCCGTTTATAGTGAACTCTCACTTCGGTTATAGTGAACCTAAAACTAGAACGTCCCCAAGACAATGTAATTTTAAAATGGCCAAAAACTTCCAAGAATATGTTCAGAACAAAATCTCAAACCTTCTTCTCCTTAAGTGCATTGAAAGACAAAGAATTTGTTCAGCTTCCTGGACTGCTTGAAACATGTTAAAGAGAATAGTGTATGCAGTGAGGGATAAAGAAAGGATTAGGCTAGTTCTGACTC
The DNA here is from genome assembly GCF_040183065.1 of Periplaneta americana. NCBI lineage: Eukaryota > Metazoa > Arthropoda > Insecta > Blattodea > Blattidae > Periplaneta > Periplaneta americana. Next base: position 120,997,807 of record NC_091126.1, on the reverse strand, counting down.
CTTTAAAAGAGGTTATAAGAAGCATAGGAAGAGAAAGTGTTTTTTTTTTTTTTGTAAAAGAGAGTAGAATGATGACCAAAGGGTAAATATAAGAAGGATTACAGTATAATGGTCCTCAACTCTTTCTCCCGCATCTTTGTAAAAGTGTACCCAGGAAAATTCCAAGGCTGAGTACACAGTAGCATACCTCTAGTGAGAAGAGGTGCGAAATCGATCAGTGCCTACTACCTACATGGCCAGATTAGATTTAAGTTTCGAACTGTGAACATTAGGATGTCGAAGCGTGAAGTGTTTAAGTTGGAAGATAAAGAGAATATTAGTACTGATATTGAACGGATCTGTCCTAAACGGGCATTAATACTGTATGTATAGCAACGTTAGTAGTATAAAAGCAGACACCTCGGTTTTAGTGAACCTCGGACATAGTGAACGAAATATGCAGGTCCTCAGAGGTTCACTATAACCGGAGTTGACAGTATATACTTATGGCCGGAAACGCGTCATATGAGCGATAGAGACCAGCAATTTTTTTGTTTAGTATTGTTATTCCTATGATACTACGATATTCACAAATGCACTTTTGTTGCAGAGAATGGGCTTATTTTTAATTGTCGAATATTTAATGTGAGTGGTGTAGGCTGCAACATCCAATCCAATTAAATTTCATAATGTTATTATCAATGTCAATAAAAACTTTTACCTTACAAATAAATACGTATTCAGCAGCATTGTGCACCAAGCTCAAGACGAATACTTACCCCTGACAACTCTACCTGCTGATGTACGTACGTAAAGTTGGCCATTCAGTGTCAAGGAAATCTGTTTGTTTACTTGAACCAAGCCCAGATATTCGATGTGTCATTAGTATTCAAGTAATCTACTATCTGTAACCAACCAGAGGCTCACATGACACATTTCCGACCATAAGTAAGTTATATTAGGCACATATGTATCATCGCTTTGGACCACTGAACCCCCTCCCGGATGATGTAACATCATTTCTCTTAAAGGTAGCTATATATTTTATTAAGTTCTCATATTGTTGTTATACTTATGAAATTCGGCACTAAAAAGTTGCATAGATGTTAATATATACTTACATTAGACTTTGATTCGATTCACTCACGCGTAAAAAATTGTTTTATGACAAGGTATGCTAATTCTGGCAACGAAGCGCTCTACATTAAGATCAATGACTATACCTTGATTGAGCCTAGAAACTATTTGGACTTAGAAAATTAGCAAGGAAAAGTAGAAATACTTCCGCATATAATAATTAATTTATCCGAAGCGTAATGGTTTGAGAAACCTATTTTTTTCTAGCATCACAGCCCTTTCTCTTTAATGATATTATTCAAGATGGCGATCATTATAGCAGACCAGTCTTCGCGAAATCACTGCCAATTCTGTGTACCACCGTTACCATTAAAGTTCTCTAGCAGACACGATCATTTTCAAGAATTTAATAAGTTATTTGTTATTAATGTATCGTAATTTTACGACATTCTTTGAGCCAACGCGTCTCTTACAATAACTCACACGCGTTGAAAGTACAGCGAGATACGCCTCTAGGGATTCCAATATCCGCATGCGGATGTGGTGCTTACGCTCCAGCCAGATACCTACCGCGCCTGAGCTCCAGGAAATACAATAAACATGAGCGTGCACTCCAGTCATGCGGCGCAGAAACGAGATGACTGTAACGTCTGATTGACACAAGTCCACTGCGAGGTTCGTTAAAATTCAAGATGGATTTCTTACATTATCCATAATGTTACAACTTTCCTTTGTTTTCTCACAAAATCTCCAAGCAGATATTATCCGGTAAGATGAAGTTATTATTGAATAACATAAGTGTATAAAGAAGGGTAGTATTATTTAGAAGTTCTTATTGCCTATTCAGTATTTTATTTAACGATGGTTGCAAGTATCCTTAGATCATTTATTTATACCTCTGATGAGTTGATAGTAGGAGTATGTATGTATACCATATGTATGTATTATGTATGTATTTACAGTGCAAGTGAGCAAACATCCGGTCGCAGAGGTAACTTAATAATTACACACCATAATTGCAATACACAATAATATAATTATAATTAAAATAATTAAAATTAAATTAATTAAAAATAATTATTAAAATAGCCTAATTAATAAGTGAACCTAATTTTCCCTACTTAAATTTCACATTCGTACTGATACTTTTTCACTGTACTCTCATGGGACATTTCACTGACACTTTAGAACACAACCACATCATACTGATCGAAACTATTCACTGCCACTGAATACCATAACTTCACTGTCTCATCACTAGGGCCCGGATGCATTTGCATGTTTTTTCTTAGGGGTTAAAAATGTGTGCTTATACATTATGTGCACGAATTATGGAATTTTCAGTTATTTGAACATGATTTTATAGTGCATATATCTGCATATTTCCTTGATTTTGATAAATGCATCATATTTCAATATTTTAGTGCCTATATGGCATATTTTAATGAGTTGTATGGGCTTTCCTAACTTAATTCATGTAACTTGTGTGGCGCATGCTCTTCAAAGCATTGCTGAGACAATACGTAATTCTTTCCGATTGGTAGATAGATTTGTGGCCTCTACAAAGAGAATTTTTGTTAAATCTCCTTCAAGAGTCAAGTTGTTTAGATCAACAGCACCTAATATCCCACTTCCTCTTGCGCCAGTGTTAACTCGATGGAGAACATGGCTGGATGCAGTTTGTATTATGCTCAGCACATACTGTACAAATAGTCAAAGAGGTTGTTAATTCATTGGACTCGAATGATGCTACATCAATAGAAACTACAAAATATTCTGTCAGGCACTGGGTTACAAGAGAATCTTGTTTTCATATCTGCCCATTTTTCTTTCTTACCAACAGCCATAACGTCACTGGAAGCTGTAGGATCTCCCTTAAATGAATCACCGTTTTCGAAAAAAAAACAATATGCAATCTAAGTTCTGTTCCTGGTAGTATGCTATAAGACAAAAAGTGAAAGAGAAAGTAAATTATGTAATTTCAAAAAATCCTGGTTATAAACAGATCTGCGATATTCGAGATATCCTCGAAGAAAAACCGTCTGTCACACCAAGAGACTTGTCTCTCTCTGTGGAGCAGTAACATCATTTAAATATGCCCCAATAACATCTTGTGACGTGGAGAGAAGTTTTTCACGTTACAAAAGTGTTTTGCGAGACAACATACGAAGTTTTTCAGTTGAAAATTTGTGCAAAGTGATGGTTGTGAACTGCAATTATTCAGTCAACATTGGCAGCGGGACCACTTCTGCTTCAACCTTTAAGGAATAATGTTAAGTTTATTATTATTATTATTACTAACTAGTCATGTCTACTGCCAAGGGACATTAATTCTTTTAATTTAATAGTGCATATTTATTGGCATATTTTCAAGTTTTTAAGAGCATTATTTGCATGCATATTTCATAGTTTTTTAGGGCATGAACTTCCGGACCCTACTCATCACGGTTCACTGACACAACACTTCAGATAAGACAAACAATTACACCCATATTATTCCGTATAATCATAACTAATAAACTATATAAACCTAAAAATTGTTAGTTTAAGATCCTCTTACAAGCTACGAGTATTTTAAATTAATTTACAATTCAAACCAAAGGAATAACTCGCCAGGCTAAGTAAATACATGGTACCGGTAACGTTATCTTTTATAACTAAATTATAATATGATGAATAAGAAACAATTGCCTCCCGCTGTGAAGTAACGGTTAATATGTCTGACCGTGGAACGAGCGGGTCCGGATTCAAATCCTATTTGGGTCAAGTTATCTGGTTGAGTGTTTTCTGGGGTTTTCCTTCAACCCATTAAGAGCAAATGCTGGATAACTTTCGGCGCTGTACCCAGGAATCATCTCGTTGGCATTATAACTTTCATCTTATTCAGACGCTAGATAACCATAGCAATTGATAAAGTGTCATAAAATAAATCAATAAAAAATATACAATTAGGAAGGAAACAATCGAGATCTACTTGAACAGACTTTTTTAAACTGAGGTAAACTTTAATAAATCCAAGCTAAATATGCCTAATTTTATTGGACTGCGTAACACTGGCACATTGAGTTCAGTTATCGTAAAGTACACATGTGAAGAAATGAATCCGAAAATAAATAAGTTTATATTTAAGCCTACATAAAACAAATCATTGTTCATGTAAGACACCAGTCGTGTGATACTGAACCTCATGTATAATAAATTTGTATTTCAGATTGTTGGTTAAAAGATTCACATTGACTAAGTTTATTTTATTCAATGTCACAGATCCGTTGAAGTAGATTACATAAAAATAAAGGCAGTGAATGTTAATACTAGTTACAGTAAGGCAGAATCACTATTAATATTTTAATCTTACTTATATTGTAATGGAAACCATCCACTCTATCTCCACAATAACAAATCGCAACAAAGCATCATATTATTAGGCCTATTATTATTATCATTATTATTATTATCATCATCATCATCATCATCATCATCTTTCTTTCAGTGTCAAGTAGATTGAGACCAGTTTTATTGTGTAAATTTTATTAAAACAATTATTCGATACACTGAACACAATAATGAAGGAGTAAGTACTCATAAAAACTGATTGTCAAGAATGATACAGACTACATACCTACAGATAAATTACACTACAGTATTTTAAGCTAGAAATTTCTTCAATGTTTGATATACAAATTAAATTTCTTCAAAATAACACTTTTGAACTTACACTTTAAACTGCACACATAGTTATAATAATAACAATTCGACATTATTATTATTATTATTATTATTATTATTATTATTATTATTATTATTATTATTATTATTATTAAGTTCACTCAAATTCATCGAGATTCAAAGACATAGAACCGAGAACTTATCATTTTTGAAACTACATGCGAAGTATAAATCGTTAGTAACAATATTATAATTATCCAATGACGAATAAGAGCACGTATTATGAAAATACATGGAACACACAAAGTGATGCAACATTAACATTTTTTCTCAACCTCAACCGAGTAGGATTACGCTCCGCCAATATTTATTCTCTGAAAACAAATTCTGTTTCATTTCATAGAATGTTGAAACATTCTCAGCGTCTTTCTCTGACAGTTATTACTCTTGTCTCAATAGTGGTTGAATATGCGCTCTTGATGGGTGGGCGGGTGGATGGATGGATGCATGATCCAAAAACAGAAATACACTGCGAGTCTGATTGCAATGACTTTTCCTGATCCCCTTACGTTTTGGTCTAAACTGCAATTCGATTGAGTGTGCCTCCGCTGACTTAGAGGTTGGCCTGCATATTATAGCTCTATTATGCAAGGTCACCCTTTGGGATCAATGAAATTTCGCGTCGCTTGATATGTGGTCAACATGACAAGTTCGCACCCTAAACGCATGAGGAACATCAGGTAAGGTAATTATTTTTAATTAAATAGCCTACTTGGGAGTAGAGCTGCAAAATGATGGGAAAATAGGCAAGGACGTCAGAAAACAAGCTAATAAAGCAGCCATAATCTCTGGATATTTAAATTATATAGTATGGAAAAATAAGTACGAATATCTAAGAACTAAGTCAAAACCAGAATTTATAAAACTGTAGTCAAGTGCATCCTTATTCATGCTGCTGCAACAACAGTAGATATAACGAAAACAAAGTAACTTATGGAAACCTCAGAGATGAGTACAGTAAGAAAAATAACAGGAAAATCAAGGCTAGAAAAATCTAATGTGTTGAGTGTGATTCCATCCTAGCCAGGTCGACCAGGCGTCCGGCTTTTGGAGGAAATATCCTCCTTTTTAAGCTTTGTCCTCCAGGCATTTAAAAATATAAAAAAAAAGTCCGGCACTTTTAAAATATGCTTATGACTTTTGAAAATGTAACTCTTCATAACATGTGTTATTTCTTGTCCTTTACGTAAAAGTATTTTTTTATCTGTTTGGGTTGAAGTAGCAACTCCAAAACAAAATAATAACTTTTTTATTTTGGTTGGTAATTTTGTCCCTGAATTAAATTTATCACATGCAACGCTCATAGGCCTAACCAGGACAATATTTAGTATTATTGTGCTCGTTCACGCCGATGCACTCCGCAACGTACCATTGCTCCTTAGCGACAGCGGACTGATGCAACCTACAACCTATTTTCTTTTTGGAAAAAATTAATGAAGTTCGAATATAATCGTATATGCATTACATTTAGGATATTACTAATGTCTTGAGCAGCCACGTTCTACGCTATTACAAGGATACTACAATCCCTTGTCTCTCTTTCAATAATTTAAAAGACCTGTCCTCTTCTAAAATTATTAATGTATCTGACATCAAATTTATATACAGTAATTAAATTTAGTTATATAATTTTAGCTGGCTATATTTTAATTCCAGCATTGCTGTCCCCTTCTAAAGTTCCTATAATAAAATCAAATTTACGTAATTATATTTAGGTACATTTTTAGTCTTTCATATCTTGATTGCAACATTGCTGCCCTCTTCTGATTTGTCTATAAAATGCCTAAAAGGAGTATTTTGGAACCTATGTTAGTATTTTGAAATGTACTTTAGATGTCTAAACGTGCTTTGTTTAGTGTTAAAATATCCAATGTCTACTCATAAATATATGGATGAAATTATTGAAGAACTTTGGTGCTATGGTCATGGTCAGATGGGCTGACAGATCTACGAAAACCGCTTATTCGTGTTTAGTGATTATTATTATTATTATTATTATTATTATTATTATTATTATTATTATTATTATTATTATTATTATTATTATTTATTACTAGCAATATTATATTTTATAGTTGCAATATTAACGTATGTGACTACTAATAACTAGGGCCCGGATTTTTATGTGCTAAAAAACTTAAAAATATTTATATTTTTGTGTGCTAACAATTTGAAAAATATGTGTTAAAACTAAAAAAAATATTTTCTGAAAATGAAAACAAAAATATCAGAATATTCGTAACTTACTAGAAAAATTATATTGAAACTCACCAATTGCAGCTAAACATCAGATGTAAAATGCTGACTGGAGTTGCAGTCATCTCCAAATTGTGGATCATAAATCCTTGTCTATTATCTGAGAACAGTGCCTTATATTGAGAAAAGGAACGTTCTAGCCTACAACACACGACGTTAATCTTGCATATTTGAAGAGGTATATATTACTAACACATATACGATCAAGTTCACTTACGTTTTGGCCTTCCAAAACTTGAGCGATTTTGCAGAAGGTTTGGTAACCACTATTTTTCTCATTAAATTTTTTTCTTAGAACTTCTATTTTCGAACCCTAAATAGTGTTAAGTTGCCTTTCAACATACTGCATTTCTTTAACTGAATTACTCATTAAATCTAGAGAAGTTTCTAATTTCTTTATTGAGTGAATCAAGAAACCGAAATTAGCAGATATGCAGACCAAGTCACATTTTAAAGTATTATCATCACATATTAAATTCTGAATAATCTCAATTGCAGAGGCATCGTCTTTGTCCAGTTCACTTACTACAGATGTAAATGCTTCAGAATGATCTGCATAATACAACACGGCCCAGCGTGACTAAAGGTGTAGGAGGCAATGGAAGATCAGGATTTATTTTTTTGAAAAGATCAATCCGTGATGGTGAATTAACAAAGACTTTTTTTCTGTTGGACACTAACTTGTCCATTAGGATAAATGGACCGGAATGTTTCACACAATTTATGCAGGGCGTGAACGACACACGTTACATGAATCATGTCGGTAAGCAGAAAAAATACATTGCCATATTTCACACAATTCGGCCACAAGATCTCCAAAGATTGATTAAATAGCATAGCTATTGTTACTTGATTTGCAGCTGGCATTTCTTTACAGACTAGTAAGAAAAATTTCTTGGAAATGATTTCATCATTTTTAAGTACACCTACTATTGCATTTCCTACTTTTCGACCACTGGCCTCGGTAGTTTCGTCAATACTCAACCAGATTTTTTGATTTTCACATATAGACCTAATGTTTCGTAATGTTTCATCGTAGCACTTTGGAAGATTTTTCCTTAGCGTCGACTCATCAGAAGGACTTATGTTCGAATATTTAGTTAGAAACTTTCTGCGCTTAGGATTGTTCACGATAAAAAGAGGAGTGTCAGCTGAAAGAAAGGCTTTACATAAATCTGAATAATAATCTGAGTGTATTGGGATGTTGGAAGATGAGGATGGCGTTGATTCTCCTATAAGAAGTTGTCTCGACGAAACACGCGATGCAGCTGCGATGTGCTTACTATCTGACATATGTTGTATTGCCTGGGATCGTTGGTATGCAGTTACTGATTTCGCACAAGGCTGGTAGGCCTAAGATAATATTTTTTCCATCGGTGGTAAAAGTGTTATTAAACTCTAGTACGTAGGCCTACTGTTGCAGATGCTCGCGTACACACGATTTAACTTTAGGCACTTTTAATTCACACAGCTACACTTCACAAAATAAAGCAACTGCTCTATTGATTTGATTCTAACTAACAAACAAGCAAGAATATCCGACTCACTGCATTGAGTTACTATTTGTAGAAGCAGAAAAAGCGTTCACACTAACATAGAGGTCACTGTATGACGTAATCTCGAGACTGGATTCTGTTCTTCCCCGATTAAGCACGTGCAAGTGAATTATTCTCACCTGAAGCGGAAATGAAGCATTTGTATTGAATTCTTTCGATACAAATTTTTGTTGTAAAATGTTAAAAGAGAATGAGGAAAAGTATTAAAATATGTATTTATGGAGACAATATCGGAAATATTTATTCACTTTTTTTTTAAGCATAAAATTTGGAATTTGCGTTTGTCGGACCTCTATATGGATATTAAACTTTGTTTTAGGAATGCACGCATTAGGAAAAAAAAACATTTTTTCATATACAAATTCGGGCCCTACTACAATAGTAACGTCATAGTAATTTAAATTTTGAAACGCTACAGTATCGCCTTGTGAAAAGTAGCCTATCACATGCTGCTTGCTGATGTTTGTCGTCAATACAGTGGAGAAACGTCAGAAACAAGGCTGGATGCTGCTCACGAATTACATACCGTGAGAGGTTTAACATTATGCTTCTGTATCTCTCTGTCTCCCTTTTTCTTCCTAGCAGCCCATTGTCACAAGTAGGTAGTCGGAAGCTAACATCTTACATAGTCCCGCGCATTCAAATTTATCCCGAGTTAAACATTACACAGCATAAACGCAAAAAAAAAAAAAAAAAGAAATAACTTATAAGAAAAAAACTACTTAATTCATTCATTTACACATAAAAATTCTTTCCTTTACAAATGAAAAGGGAAGCAATGCTGCCACTACATCCAGGGACGCTACGTCCCTGGACTAATAATAGTAGCCCTACTTCATAATAGCAGACCAAAATTTGTTACCAATTATAAATATACTGTATATATGTAATGTACATATATTTTAATAATGTTCATCAGTGATATATTTATAGTTATAATTATTTAAATTTTTAATTCATTGTCATGAACAATGTTCAGATAAGTAATAGTCTAATAATAATAATAATAATAATAATAATAATAATAATAATAATAATAATAATACTAATATGCAACATTTTACAGATGTTATTGCAAAGAAGCTACACAGAAGACTGGAAAACATTTTCTTTCTGCAAACACCTGCTCAACTGCGAAGGAAATCCAATTAATCTTTTATTATTCCGAGGAAATAAAATTATGACTATCCCACGCAACCTTCCAATGAATGAGAGAGGCAAGACGTCACTGAGTTACCTAACAGAAGGCAGATCCTGTGGCAGATTATGCGGCTGTGAAGAATATTATCATAATAGCCTTTCAAGTTTCTCACTAATTTCGCACTTCACCATTGTTCTCCAACCAACAAATTATCACCACATTGACGAGAAATAGCCTTTGTAGTTGAAATAAGTCGGAAACGCACTAATGGTAAAGTAGACGCAGTATGAAACTGATCTTTGAAGTTCTTGATCTGAAATGGAAGCATACGAGCCCTCCATGCACTCCTAAATATTCTTGTGCTAGGTATCTGGAGGAAAATAGGGCTATGTAGCTGATTGCTGACGCATCAGGACAACAGAGGTCAGAGGGCTGTGTTGTACACTGCACTATCCCACAAAGTCCAGTGGAATAGATTAATGTCGAAAAGCAGGTAAATAAGTTGATGGCTGACGAGCTACAATTATTTAAAACTACAAAAGAATAAATTGAAGACAACCGTGAAGTTCATAACAGATCTTGTGCTAATATGACGATTTTATGCTCTCTGTAATTACTTCCCATCATGAGAGTTGAACGAATTTGCAGTTAAATGTCTAGTCCGTCATTTGAAGGATACTGATGAGGACGACGATGATAGTAAATAATTCAGAATAAAATTGAAAGTATTGGGAGAAAGCGTGTCTCAACACTCTAGTTCCATATAAAAAATGTCATTTCTCCGATTTTGGTTCTAAGTTCTCTGAATTTTAAATGTACATAATATGCTAAGCTTTTCAAGTACCAACGTAAATACACTTCACTATAATTACATTCCAGCTTTCTAGGTTGGATATGTGTTCAAATGTAAGGTTAGGTAAAGATTTCCTTCGGTTCAGTCGACCTCTGACTGTGATTTGAACCGATAAATTATCAACTAACGATATCAAAATTGAGTAGATAGTTTTAATCAATGAGGAAAACGACATTGTGCTAACTTTCCCTAGGATGCGTAAGGTAAGACGCCGAGTTTACATCATATAGGCTAAGACCAAGATACATGGGTGTTTCCTTGGACTTAAGGCTCACGTTTCTTACCTGTGAGAGCTTCTTCGCTTTCCCGCCAGAAGAAAGTCGCTTAGAGAGGGCGACGGAGAATACCGGTACTCGTCGTCCAAGAAGCCATCGGCGCAGCGGATGAGGGTGAGGGGACCGCAGCATCCGCGCCGCGCGTTCATCACACGGGTAAGTAGGCGACTGAGGGCCCTCGCCCTGCGCGGGGCGATGCCGCTCGTATCGATCGGCCCAGGCGGCCGACTGGCCTCTAGAAGGTAGGTGAAGGACGCGGCTACAGCGGTGACGCAAGATTGATTCCGCGGGGATTGGGCCCTATTTCGCGGATTAGGTCCTATCCCAACATTCGGCTGGCACGCCGGCACAAGAACTTGCAGGAACCCAAGTCGGGTGCGCGGTGCCCCGTGTGGTAGTGTGGGCAGAGCTTAAGCACCTCCAAGAGCCAGGGAGGCGATAGGCTACAAATTTCAGGGAGAATTTTGGATACCGGTTAGAAGTAAACAATGGAATTGAACGAAGGCGGTCATTGAAAGTACGAACACTTGAATTTGTTCAGTATGTATTAGGTGTACCGTTAGCAGGAAGATCAGTAAATCGATTTTCCACTTCTACGACAGATTTACTTTTCCCCTGCCATTACATAATTTCTTCGTAATTAATTAAGGCACCACGTTCCAAAATCCGTCCAATTTTGGACGAAGTTATTTTAGCAGAAGTTTCTGAATCTACTTCCTTTTCTCTGTGATTCTATTGACAACAGGATGTGCCGTGTGCTGGTTCCAAAATCCACCTTGTTCGTGTCCCCCCTCCCCCACCATTAAACGCCTCCTCTTCATGCAACCATACTGGATTCAGATGTTGATGCTATTTATCCATTCGTGTCTTGTTTAAGGAAAGAATTTAATTACGGTATTTATATGCATGAAGGACCTAAGTCACAAAAAGTAAATATTTTGGAAATTAAAAAAAAACACTGTTTATTTTCATACATATTAATATGTACTTTTTTATAAAATCATTAAGGAATCATAATAAGGTACCGGTATGTACGGAAGCTCTGGTTAGCTTGTGTGATTTTTCTGTTGACTTTTATAGATTAGAACTATTAAATTACAATAACAATAAGTATGGAATTACAATAAAAATCGCTTTATACAGAAAAAGCTTAAGTCCGCAATTTATCATGATAAGACTAGTCCTTGGAAATGCTATCTGATGTAGGGCTAATAGTTCTTACATTCTGTACAGGAAGTCTACAGAAATGAGACGAAGGTATATTCTTAAGTACCAGATACAAGACACTGCGCATGGTCGGAAGCGCGGAGCCCAGATACATACTCGTTAGATAATAGGATAACTCAGTTATTTAAGTTCAGTCTATTTTGTCTGTTGTTGGGACTAGTTCCGAAACTCACCAGAAAACTGCAAAAAAAAATGTAAATGTATTGTAAAAATAGATAAATATAGATAAAAATCTTCCAGTAACATCGAAATTTGGGCCTTCGTGGCGAGATCCACAGGCTCCTCCGAAAAGACACTTTCCGTATCGTCTCAATAGCTCAATCGCCTGAAGTTTTTTCTATCATGCGAAAGGGAGCAGGTTCGAGCCCTATACCCGCGGTGTTTTTTTTTATTTCCTTAATAACGTTAACACTTAGTTTTACAGAGTCCTAAGATTAAGTGGCTGATCGCGAGCACAATGAGACTTGTTTTCGATGAGTGTTAATGGTTACAGACAACACAAAAATAAAAATTATATATATTATCATAAAAAAATTAATGAATGCGTTTTAATTATGAAAAATATATGTTTAAAAACGGAGGGAAATTACACGCAGAATAAATATGGGAAATGCTTGTTATTATTCGGTTGAGAGCCTTTTGTCATCCAGTCTACTCTCAAAAAACCTGGAAGTTAGTTATTTATAAAACAGTTATATTACCGGTTGTTCTGCATGGTAGTGAAACTTGGACTCTCACTTTGTCAGAGAAACAGAGGCTTAAGGTGTTTGAATATAAGGTGCTTAGGAAATTATTTGGGGCTGAAAGGGATGAAGTTATAGAAGAATGGAGAAAGTTACACACCGCAGAACTGCACATATTGTATTCTTCACCTGAGAGACGTGGGATATGATGGTAGAGACTGGATTAATCTTGCTCAGGACAGGGACCGATGGCGGGCTTATGTGAGGGCGGTTTATGAACCTTAAGATGTTATTGTAAATGGGGTAATAATAATAATAATAATAATAATAATAATAATAATAATAATAATAATAATAATAATAATGAAATTTTGAATCTTTTAACAAGCATTAAGAAACTGATTTTAAATAGCAATAATAATTACAAATGCATATTAACCGTATGAGCCACCGAGACGAGTGGCAACACAAGTGTTTATCTAGCTGTTTGGTCTCACCGCAGTCAAGTGCCGTTCCGAAATATTGAAAAACAGTGCTATATTACAAGGGCCAAAACAGCAACCATAAAAGAGATCACGACAAGCACAGAAAGGACCACGATAAAGAAAAGGACAAGACAATGGTGTTTGTTGTAGTCAATGTCGTGATTATTGTCCTACGTCATGTCTTGGTCATTGTCATGATTCTTGTTGTGAGCCTTATCGTGGTGCTTACCGTGGTCCATGTTGTCTTTGTCATGGTCCTTACCTTTATCCTTGTTGTCTTTGTTGTGATCTTTATCGTGGTCCTTGTCTTTGTCATGGTTCTTATTATGATTTCTGTTGTCTTTATTCTGATCCTTATCATGGTACTTTTTGAGTCATGGTCCTTGCTACGTTTGCTATGGTCCTTATCGTGGTCTTGGTCCTAGTCGTGATTCTTATCGTGGTCCATATCGTGATCCTTATCGTGGCACTTGTTGTTTCTTATGTTTTGCATGGTCCTTATCGTGGTCGATACGTAATCACTCATTGAAAGTTTGTGTGACTGCAACGTGTATATATTTTTGTGTGGCTTTACTTTGTTTATAGTGTGATTTTTTCTTTTATTTCTATTATTGTATTTGTATTTCTGGTGGCGTGGCAGAGAAGGTCTGATGGCCTTAACTACACCAGAATAAATAAATAAATAAACAAACAAATATCGTGGACTTTATCGTGTTCCATATTGTGTAGCTTGTCGTGGCCAATGTCTTGATTCTTATTATGGTTCCAGCTGTTGTCTTGTTTTGTCCTTGTGATCCTTATCACGTCCCTCATTGTTTTTATTGTGGTCCTTGTGTAGTTCTTATCGTAGTCCCTTCGTCGTCTATGTCGTGGACTTTATCGTGATCCTTGTCGTAGTGCTTGTCGTGGTCTATGTCGTGAAACTTATCGTGGTCCTTACAGTGGTCCTTGTTGTTTTTGTCATGTTTCTTATCGTCATCCTTGTTGTCTTTGTCATGCTCCTTATCGTGATCCTTGATGTCTTTTTCGTTGCCCTTACTGTCATTTAATTGTCCTTATAGTTCTCCTCATTGTCTCTGTCATGTGCCTTATTGTAGTATTTGTTGTCTTTGTCATGGTCCTTATCGTGACCTTTGTCCTTATTGTTGTCTTTGTCATGGTCCTCGTAATTTCGTGATTTTTTCGCTCTGCTTTTCGTGGTCCATGTCGTGATCCTAATTGTGGTTCTTGTAATGGTCGGTATAGTGGTCCTTGTTGTCATTGTCATGACCCCTACCGTGATTCTTGCTTTTGTTATGGTGCTTATCGTGACCTTTGTTTTTGCCATGTACCATATTGTGATTCTCGTTGTCTTTGTCCAGGTCCTTATCATGGTCCTTGTTGTCTTTGTTATGATTCTTATTTTCGCCTTGATGTTTATCGTGATCCTTATCGCGATACTTGTGATCCATGTCGTGTTCCTTATGATGATACTTGTCATTTACCTTGTCAGCTTCCTTGTTCTTGAAGTGGTTCTTATAATGATTTTTGTCTTTGTCATGGTCATTATCGTGATCCTTGTTGTTTTCTCATAATCCTTACTGTAGTCCTGGTCCTTGCGATCTTTATAGTAGTTAGTGTCGTGGTCTAAGTCCTGGTCCATGTCTTCATTCTTATCATGGTCATTGTTGTGGTCTAAGTTGCCGTCCTTATCGTGATGTTTGTCGTGGCCCATATCGTGATATTTATCGTGGTCCTTGTCTTTATCGTGATCCTTATTATAGTGATTGCGTTGTCCTTTCGTAGTTCTTATTGTGATCTTCATCCTAGTCCATGTCGTGTTCTTTATCGTGATTCTTGTCGTGATGCTTGTCGTGGTCCATGTCATGATCCTTATTGTGTTTCTAGTCCTTGTCTTTTTCATGGACCTTATAGCGGTTCTCGTCTTTGTCATGCTCCTTATCATGATCCTTGTTTTATTTGTCGTAGTCATCCTTCATCCTAGTTCATGTCGTGTTCCTTATCGTGATTCTTGTCGTATTTGTATAGGCCTACATTGTAGACTTGGATCAGTTGAAGAGAAGGCCTTAACTCTGCCAGGTAAAATAAAATGAATTATTATTATTATTATTATTATTATTATTATTATTATTATTATTATTATTATTATTATTACATTTTTCGTACACATTAATATTTAATTTAAACATTTCGCTATTGTTTTTTGTAAAATGCTGATTTATAAATAAATAAAGACGTAATGGTTAAGACCTTAAAAATTCTAAAAATGTCTCATTCCCTTGGATTTAAATTAAAAGTACCGTAAATCGTAATATTTGTTTATAGATGATTAAATTCTCTGAATACGAGTTGCATTGCCCCATATAATTATAAAGATAAGACGGACTGAGCATAAGCGAAATATATATTTAATAAGTTTGTACGATCAAGAGTTTAGTATTTATTCTGTTTATAGGGCCTACTTGAATTTTCTATTTATTAATGCTTAGGGTTCTTTTTGTTAACATAGAGGAAACTCAGCACTTACATCACACACAATTTGACATTATTGCGTTAAATGTAAGAATAGTTTTATTCTCCAAAAGCCTCAGCCTAGTTGCGAGACATGTGTGAGATGATAATTAATTTGTTTCAAATTATATTAGACTACACAATGTGTCCATCGCGCGAAAAGAAATGTAGCAAGCTGTGGCTCTTCTTTTTGATAACAATGTTAACAGTAAATATCTTATCGTTTCAATAAATGTGGTGAGGTATGAGTAACTTTCGATTAGAATCATTCTTTAATTATTATCTTGCATTCTAAGAGGTTATTTATAGTTTCAATAACTGCATTTTTCTAAAAGTCCCTGTGTTATATTCAAGAGGAGTTTAGTAAACTCCTCTTGGTTATATTCAGTTTTGAAGTTAATTTTTCTAAATAATTATTGAATCTTTTAAAATTTTCGCCACCATCTTTCCTATATTTTACTCCTATTAGTTATATACCGTCGCCTCTCTTAAAATCACTTTGAGCACTGAATTACATGGCTTTATATTAAGTTAGATTAAATGTAAGCTAATTAAATTTGTGACGAAACCAAAAATTATGTATTTTTCTTTTGCCGAATACCTTCATCCGTCTTTAGATGCTTTGGTTTGATTACATTGAGTATAACTTCTCATTTAATATCTGGGCTATATTTAGTAAAACTAATAAAACGTCAACTTTTGTGTGTTTTTACTTTTTACTTAATAACATAGGCTTAATATGTAACTTAATTTATAATAATACTAACTTCATTACTGTCATTTCCTACAATATTCGAGCCACGCCCCTTTGTTTTGACCAAACAAAACATGGCGGACTAATGCGCAATTGTCTTCAATCAGAAGGCGTTGTAGCCACTATATAGTAATATAACTAGTTGCTGTGGTAAGAACAGAGATCCTAACTCGTTATATTACCGGTATAGTATGTGACTACTGGATATTGTACTGAGCAAAATTGTCATGTACGTGAGGCAAGAGCTCCTGCAAATATATATAGAAGAAGAAATAATGTTAATGTCCTTAAATTTTTAACTGCGACCTGCAAGGCTGCCTATAAAATGAAAGAGTAATATTCGAAAGATTTTAAAATTGTTTTCCAGTATCTACAATTCTCCAAACCACAGTCAGGGCGGTTCGTATTGAGGGGCTAATAGGTCTAGGTACAAGGTGTGCAAATATGTGTTGAGTATTATTAATTCAACCAAATAATATAAAACTAACTCAAAGTGGTAATGCTAAAGATAATGTTAACACTATATGACTTGTTCTAGTGAAAATGTATGGAAATAGACCTAAGAAATTATTGAATATAATTATTTAAAATAAAGAAATAAAGATAAATGAAGCTCCTTTATAAGTATTTCTTGTTCCAAGCAATGTTTTGAATTCTTTATTTATTTTAAATATTGCTTTACACCGTCTTGCGAATAACTTTCTAAGCATAGCATTCTTCCCGGAGTTTGAAGAAAATCGTGTGGCTGGGGCGACTCCATGGTCCTAGTTGTGAAATCGTTAAAACGTACTAACACATGTGAAAAAAAAACTTGAGTTTATCACAGATTAATATGGCCTCGGGATTGGCCCACTTCGAATCCCTTCTAAGCGTAACACGCTTCCAATAACTTGAAAGAAAGCAGTGTGGTTGGAGCTCCTCCATGCCCGGTGTGTTACACTAGTTGTGAAATTGTTACAACATAGCTACCAATACAAGTGGAGAAATATTGAGTTTAGGACAAAATAACACATCCTTTTTTGGGGCTAGTCTAAGTGTAGTAGGAAATCCAGATGTTGGAATCTTGACACATACACATACACACGAGGTTTGTGACCAGTGGTAGAAAAGACGGTGTAGGGAAATATATTGTAAGTGTCAAATGTTAAACGAACGTGAAAGTTTTCTTTAATGCTCGCAGTATTAACCCTTCGTTACATACGTCAAGCACGCTTACTTCCGTCTCCCTTGCGCCTGATTGACTAGAATTTTTGTCACACCATTCTCAGTACCTTCTCGGCCAACGAGCTAGAAAGAGTCACTTCGCAACACTATAATGAAAATAATTTCAATCTGTGCAGGTTAGTAAACATTTTGAGCACTTATGGAGAGTGTTGTGTGAGAAAGACTAAATGAATGTTCTCATGCCCAATATCACAATAACTGAGATACGGCAACGTACTTACAATTTATTTTTCATGAAGAAGGGAAGTTAGAAACAAAGTTTTATTAAAAGTTGTTTCTTTTTATAAGTCCTATCCAAAGGTAGTATCGCATCCTTACTTCTGGTTTGTCCCGGGAAACGGAAGTAGCCTACCACCAATAAATTCTTTATAATATAGATTCGGTAACGAATTTTTTTCGCCAATACCCAGTGTCGTGTAGCTTTTTTTTCTTAAAGAAAAACGGGCGATAAGGATGCTTTGAAGCACACTATATTTGTATTTATTTGTATATAGCAGGCATCGCAAAATTGTGTTTCGTGAAACAGCGTTCCTGAACTCTGACGTAAGTTCCACGTGACAACACCCCTCTTCGCACTGAACCCCTTCCTCTAGCGTTGTTTATACTTCAACAGTGGCTCATTCTGTTATTCAGTATCGGCGTAGCTCAGTCGGACCGTATACTATATAACGTCTTTGGTCTGAATCATAGACAATAACAGAGGTCTGAATAGTGTTTTGTCGTTCATAACAGATATTTCTGAACAGCTGAACAAACTAAACTGCCGACTTCAAGGACGTGATCAGAACATAGTTGACATGCATGACGCGGTGAAATCTTTTTCCATGATGATATAAATGTTTGGAAAGTACAATTGAAAGAAAATGATTTTTATCATTTTTTTTCTTGTCTGAAGTCACCTTCAAATTTTTCTAATTCAAGAATATAAATATACTGCGACATCCTGGAAACATTACTTTCAGAATTTAGAGATAGAAGATTTTGTGATTTTAAACAAATGGAAAATGATTTCTCTCTATTTGCAATTCCTTTTTTAACACACCCATTCTGAAGGTACGACCAGACTTGCAATTTGAGATTGCTGATCTCCAAAATGACACATTTGTGAAAAGCAAATATAAGAATTGTGTTGATTTAGATGTATTTAAAAGTATTAACTTCTCTAAATATCCACGTCATAGTTCACTTGCTGCCACATTCGCAGCTATGTTCTGTTCTACGTATATTTGTGATTTTTTTTTTTCAAAATTAAAAATATATTAAAATAAAAAGGGACACGCTTAACATATGTCAGCCTTCGTGTACAAATGGCAGTGACTACCCCTAATTTTGAGACATTACCGAATGGAAATATTGTAATAAAAATAAAAGAATGCAAATGAAAATAATATAATCCTAAAAAGAAATTCATTCCATATTTTATTTTGAACACGGAAGGCAGTGACGATCACAAATCGCCTCTGCTGTCTAGTTTACTGCGACCGATACTCTCCACCCGTCTTCACTATATGTGTAGCGGGTAGTATTTATTATTTTGTCTATGGTACTTATATTGCGTCATAAATTCGTGACTTTTGCGATGCCTGATCTATAGTGTATACTATGAGCCATATGTACGGCACGTTTTTTAAAGTTATTCCATCTCGTATGTTATGAAATAACGAAAAATCACGTGTGTATGTGTGTGTGTGTGTGTGTGTGCGCGCGTGCATGAGAGAGAAAGAGAGAGAGAGAGAGAGTGTGTGTGTGTGTGTGTGTGTGTTTTCGGTAGCTTAACTTTACTGTTAATGTGACAGCCCAGACTGATCCTGCCTCATGAATAATTGTTGATAAGAGGACATTCGGTAAGTTAATCATGATATTTTAGTTCGTTATTGAACGACACTCTATCAACTACTAGGTTATTTAGCGTCGATGGGATTGATGATAGCGAAATGGTATTTGGCGAGATGAGGCCGAGGATTCGCCATATATTACCTGACATTCGCCTTACGGTTGGAAAAAACCTCGGAAGAAAACCCAACCAGATAATCAGCCCAGCGCAACTCCTGACCAAAGACATTATATACGTAGTATACGGTCCGACTGAGCTACGCCGATAGCCGTTAATCGTGATAATCATTGTATTTTTTTAGTTGGTTATTTAACGACGCTGTATCAGCTACTAGGTTATTTAGCGGATTGGTGATAGCGAGATGGTATTTAGCGAGATATGGCCGAGGATTCGCCATAGATTACCTGGCATTCACCTTACGGTTGGGGAAAACCTCGGAAAAAACCCAACCAGGCAATCAGCCCAAGCGGGGATCGAACCCGCGCCCGAGCGCAACTTCCAAAGACGTTATATAGTATACTCACAGTCTAAGACATACAGTCACGAAACTTCAACACTTTTTCTGCCAACATTCGCGACACTAGCGCCCAAGCGGCAGGCAAGGCACTGGCCATAGTCTCGTTCAGCCAGCACGCGCTTTAAAGGGATGCGAGATGTTATAATAACGTTTTAATCATACATCGGAATAAAGGCAATGTGTGGAATGACGAAAATTGCAGTAACAACAAGTTTAAATCTCCGAATTTGTCGTTCTTCAGATTCCCTAAAGACCATGAGAAAATCATAACTCAGGAATAACCAATAATCCACGTTGTAGGTAGCCTACGTATTGTGTTCTATAAAACATTATTATTACTTATCAGTTACCTATTTGTATGTCAGGAAGGAGAGTTTAAATAAAAACAAAGTAAATACCTGTTACAGTATATTATTTTTTTTTTGTAGAAATCATATGTGTAAATGTGTAACCATTCCGATTTTGGATAATGTATCTACAGTTTTTAATGCAAGTAATTCCATACTTTTTGTATTCGTGTTTTTTTTTTCTATATATTTTTCAAAAGTTGAACGTTATATTGCATTCAAGTAGGGATCATGGTGTTAATTTTTCAAGAATTCATGGAGTATTGTAATCCTTTTGCAAAATATTCACTTCTTGAATAAATCCAGACTGTGTCGATAGATTTCTGATGTGTTGGTGTAGATTCATGTGGCAGACGTATTAAGTTCTCAAGAGCCTTTTTAAATTTAATATAAAAAGCAATCTTTTCTGTAATAATTTGCATGACTGCTATTGGTGTTGATTTTACATTCCCAGTGATTATTTGAGCTGTTCAGAGCAGAAGTGGTGTAAGTCAAAATTAGGTAATGAGATTTAAAGTAAATATTCTGTAAAATACAGCGCAAAGTAGCAATTAATATATCCTTCGTGCTATTCACTGACTACTAATAGTTTAAATAAATTCAATATTAACTGCTACTTTGCGCTGTATTTTAAAGAATGTTTACTTTAATCCTCATTACCCATTTTGACTTACACCACTTCTGCTCTGAAAATAAAATTAGGCCTACATTTTCTGAGTTAATTGAAGTCACAATTTTTTCAACAAAATTGTGTGTTCATTTATTTGTTTTCACCTACGTCATATTAACAGTAAGGGCATGTAAATTACGTATTATATAGATAGGATAAGTTAAAATTAGGCATTATGTGTGAAAACTGGAAATGTAATGTAAAATGCGGTAAACTTGCCATAAACATTTAAACCATAATATCAGCACTATTTGTCACTCAAAATAATAAAGGAAATACCGGTTCTTAAGAAATGAAAAATAATAAACTTCATAAATCAATGTCTGTCATATTAAGGTTTAAATCTTCCCCTTTTTTATTTTCAAGTTTACCTCAGCGGCCGAGTTTACCCCAATTTGCGGTATGGAAAATAGTTAATTTCTCAGGAAATAGGGAGAGGAGTTCACCACGCAATGTATACTACAATTTTGAAGCTACTAATTTTGACTCTTCTCACAGGAAATATAGAGTTCTAATGATTCATAAATATATTCAGGAATGAATTTAATTAACCATCCACGTACGAACAATTATATTATTTCAAACCATGATACGTGAACAGTTCCATGATTCAGTTGTAAGGAGCAGAAAGAATTACGTTTATTCTCAGCTTCTGAAACTTGTAGATTAACTGCGTGTGAAATTCTTCTAGGATTCTAAATTAAAATTAATAAGAATCATATACACTTACTGTATAGCATAAAAATATAAAACAAATTACGCAAAACCCGTTTTCTGATATGTTATCATATGTCGTGTGCACACTTTTAACTTGCCTGCCGCTAGAGGGCTACTGTCGCGCCAGCTGTCAAATGTTGGCATATTTTATACGTATGAGTTGCGTGACTGTATGTCTTAGACTGTGGTATACTTCTGACCGGCAGGCAAGCGCCTTAACCGACTGAGCCACGCCGGTGGCTTTATAGCATTTTTGATATGGCAGTTTGCAAATTATGGCTTATTTGAGCACTAATCTATTCTATCTTTGCAGTGCAATTTTTGGCATGTGCTTGCATTTTATTGCGATCAAATTTTGCAATCTAGCTTTTATTTTACACGAAAAATCTTATTTTTGTTATTCATCTAGCGTATTTTTTCACGCTGGGTTGGCAACATTGGCTTTGTACGAAAGCGGCAAGAGGCGTAATTGGAAGCAATCGTAGCCATTATTGTTTATCTTGAGGAGTGACTTTTTTTTTATAATTGTAAAGTATCTCAGATAACTCTGTGGAAGTAATTAGATAACACGAAATGACCTGGGGATTTGTTACTTGCGGTCCTAATGAAGCTTTGGTGGTTTCAGGTATTTAAAGAAGTATGATATGGAGTAGGTGTGGCAGTTAGTAGAATTGAAGATTCTGTCAAACGAATTAATGAAGTCAAAATGGGTGACGCTTGTTTTATTTACATATTTTATTGTTTCATATTTCTTCCAACGAATTTACATGTGAAGGCTAACATACGTAGACACACTGGATTGTTATTGGTGCCTTGTGGAACTTGTGATTTTGATTTCACCTATGTATGTTGACTGTTGGATAGACTACTGTAGTAACATGACATTAGTACTGTAATATAATAATGAATTTAGTTTTTTATCTAGACAGTTGGTGTATCAAGCACTTTTTTCGCAAAATCAGCGCTGAGGTAATTCCCTTTGTACTTCGTTTATAGATTACAAGTCGCATTTACAAATCTGTGACAGGTTAGGTTTGGTTAGTTTAGGTAGGGTCCGAATTAACGGGGAGATGGGGGGGGATTTCCCCTCTGTTGGAAAGTTATCCCCTCTCATAAATTCTTATTACCATCCCTGCCAGGGATAACTTCCACCCCTCCTCACAAAATATAATTCTTTTAATATATGTACTTCATAAAGTATGCAAAGAAAATAGTACTGATGTATTATCATCACGGGCAAGCTGACAACAATCAATAATTTAGGAATTACGTGTCTTATCTTAAGCCTGCTCATGGATATAATTATTATTATGATCAAGATGTAAGACAAGCAACTAAGTGCGACCAAGCGTTGAGCTGTATCGAATGATAATTTTATGTATGGTTTTCTCTATCTAGGATTCTATCCCCTCTCATCAGAAATCTTAATTCTCACCCTGAGTTTAGGCTCCTGTTATGCCTTGCCACAAAAAGTTCCTTATAAATTTAACGATTTTTATTTTGGAAATCACCAGAACTACCTGTGCGCTAGTTTTCCCCTACTCAAAAATTCCTATTTTGTGCACACGAAGTAGTGTAACTGGCACTGAAAAGTATTTTTCGCAAGCAAGATGCGCATTCGATGAACACAGTCAAATGTGCACTTTCAGTCTTTTAAGATAAATTATTGGCAGTGAGGAAATTATACACGAATCCGAGGAAGAGTCGCTGGTTTTTCGGTGAATGTTACTTATGTCCCGCCCACTATAAGAGACATAGGCCAGTTTTACTCTAATCCTAAACATTTAGTATAACTTTTTGCTTGTGTAGGCAGTCTTTTACATTAGATTTGCGAAAATTGGTTTATAGCGCAACATTGGCAGTGATAAAAGTGTGAACATGTTCAAGTGGGCGGTATATACTCTACATTGACTGAATTGATTTAATATACGTATAGTTAGGGTACGCATTAACGGGGAGAGGGAATGGGAGGGATTTCCCCCCTGTTGGAAAGTTGTCCCACTCTCATAAATTCATATTAACATCCCTGCCAGGGATAACTTCTATCCCCCTCACAAAATATAATTGTTTTAATAAGAGTATTTGTACTTTATAAAGTATGAAGTAAGCAAAGAAAATAATATTGATGTATTATCATCACCAGCAAGCTGACAACAATCAATAACTTACCAAGGAATTACACATCTTATCTTAAGCCTAACTCAATGCGACCAAGTGTTGAGCCATATCGAATGAGGATAATAATGACTTTATATATGGTATTCTCTCTCTGGGATTCTATCCCCCTCCCCCTCATCAGAAATCTTAATACACACTCTGCGTATAGTAAGATAATATTGATAGTGGATAAGTGTAGTAACGCCATCATTCGGATATTTATCATATTAGTTCCACGGTTACCTCACTGGCAACAATTACCTTACAATACTAAAATGATAAGATTTGTCTGTATTTGACGAATGCAAAACTTCACAGTTACGATAAGACACTTTTCAGTGCCAATAATTATTTATTTTATAACTTATGCACATTGTTGGAATTTTGGAGGAAGTGCGAAAGGAAGGTAACTGTGTTCTGAAATTTATTCTTTTTAATATAAAAGTAGTAGAGTACAGAGAGAGAGAAAGAGAGAAGTGAAGGAAAATATGTGAGGAAGGGAGTACAGTGGAATGGTGTAGGGTTGGAGAAAGAAATGCAGGGGAAGCAGCTGTAATAGCCTACAATTAAATGAATAATTTTAAAGTGTTACCATCGTGTGTGACATAGGCTTTATCGCGTCATCGATTTCCTATTAGTTTGGAAAAGCAGTGACTGATTCTTGGATTTTACGAAGTTTTCTCTTACAGGCTAAACTAAATTAATATTGTCAGATTTATGCTGTAAGAATTATTTACTTTTTTATATATATTTATCGAGAAAACGCGCCTCAGCTTAAGTAAATGTTTACAAAGTATCCTCTACTGGGAAATCTGCAGGGTCTCAAATTTACATATATGTAAAGCTGAGGCGCGTTTTCTCGACAAAATTTATTCAGAACTCCTTGATTTGACGTGGGAGATACGTACAAACTATAAAAATTTAGCAGTAAACACTTTTTTTAAAATTATTTACAAAGTATCACTCACCTACTACATATGATGCGAAGGCTACAAATTTCCAACAGCACAGAAAAATTGCCGGTAATTCGGTAGAAAACGTTGGTCATCAGTGACAGGTTAGGTTTGATTTGTTCAGGCTTAAGGCATGCTTACCAAAAAATGTATATGCAAGGCATATCAAAGACCTCAACATACCAAACTTAACTAACCACTGTCATTAATGTCTGTCATATTGACCAATGTTTTCTACCAAAATTCCGTAGTGCAGTTGATCTGTGATGAGGAAAGACCCTCTTAAACATGAATTCAGTATTTATGTACTTTAGCTGCACCAAGTTACCTATTTTGACCCATTTTTATATTTAATTTATTTGTGTCTCCTCTTGTATTGTCTCATCTAGTTCATTCTTCGTGACTTTTATTGAATTTATCCTCTTCAGGCTCCCTGAAAATTTCAAGTCCTAAATATTATTTAATGGCGTAACAAGTAGCCTACAGCTACCAGAAGGAGCAACACAGGTCATTTTGACCGGTCTGCATTTTCTTACTTTTTTGCAACTGCAAATATTGCTGTTTATCATCCTTTTCCACTGTATAACAGTGAACTCAATGCATTTTCGCCATGTGGCAAGTCTTTCATATTACCGAAAATATTCCCTTTACATAGACTGGTTGATATGATTGTTTATAATTGGTTATACACGAAGCATAAAACTACAATAGGGAGTTTATAACCACTTTCCTGTGACATTACAATACAGTCAATATATTTTTAATGATAGCAGCAATTCTTTTAACAACTGTGTGAACTATTTCATTAGTCTGTCTCAAAATTCCTATTCACCATTTACTGTAGTTCTTTTGCAAACATGGCACGAAAGATAGAGTGATGAAGAATTTCTGCATTATTTAGAGACATTGCAGTTCACGAAGTGCAGTCATAGAGAACGGTTGTGTAGTAAGCAGCATATGCAAGTAGGTTAGCGTGTGAAGAAGGTATGTGCGACGACCTAAATTCTTACAGGGCGCGAATCGGGTTATTCAATGCAGGGCAGTGTTGCAGATGTTCAAAAGGTGAATATGCTATAGTGTCGGATAGAATCAACACATTTGTGGCCGCGGCTGTTTTATCAGTTCTACTGATTATTGGAAATGTGGAGTTAAACCCTGGTCCTGGAGATACAGAAGGAAGAGTCTTCAGTGATGAAGTGTTTCAAAGAGAATGGATAGACTATATGAAAGAAACGAGAGAAGACAGACTAAAGGCAAGTGTTCTACTAAACAAAGTAGCAAGTGATATAGATGCATTAGTAAACAGGTACACTGAAGTGGAAAAGAAGTTAAAGGAGGTTATCCAAGAGCAGGTGGTGTTAAAATCGATAGTTAAAAAATGGGAAGATGATAGTAGAATTAATAACATTGTAATTTATGGTGTTGAAGAGTGCAATCATGAAAAAGGAATTGATACTGGTTACGTGGTGTTAGAATTATTAACTAAGTATTTCAGTCTAAACTTGGACATAAGTGCGATAAATAACGCATATAGAGTAGGTAAGGGAAATAAAAGACCAATTATTGTGAAATTGAACAGTTACTTTATCAAAGAACACATCATTGCCAATACGCATCAACTCAAAGGCACAAATATATTCATACAAAATGACTTTGCAAAAGAAATTAGAGAGAAACGAAAGAAGTTAATTCCAATATTAAAAGAAGCTCGAGGGAAAGGATTTAGGGCAACTTTAGTAAAAGATAAAATGAAGATAAACGGAAACATAGTTAACGTAGAGTCCTTAAATAATCAAAACATTGAGGATTTATTCAGTTGCGGTAACAAGAACAGAAATAAGGAAATAGAGACTTGTGGAAATAGAGCATCATCTACACCACACGTAAACAGAAGAAGTGCATCACGAAACAGGAAGTCTAGAAGCGTAGAGAGGACTAATAAGAATAGTAACTCATCAAGTGGGCAGAAGAAATCAGAAATAACAAATAGAAGAATTGATGAGCTTACGGGAGTGAATGATATTAGAGCATACCTAAGTAAACTAGAGAACACTGTTTTCACAGATCCCTTTAGAAGAAAGAAGAGTGAAGAAGGAAAACCTAGTATGGAAGAAGATGCTGGAACCAGTGAAGATGCTGTTTGGGGAGCTGGAGCACAGACTGAGAGAACGACCAGTGAGGGTAGGCTGAGGCGCGCAAGTGAAAACTCAACAAGGAGAAGCGATTGTGGATCAACCGGCAAAGTCAGCGCAAGTGAAGATCAATTTATAAGAATGCCACATGCCGTTGGTAGTCCGGGGTGCGCGAGAGGAAGTGCTACAATATGGAGGAACTGTGTGTTACCGACCGATGGAGTAGGAGAAGGTGACGAACAGTTATTAAGAGGTAAATTGACAAATAGAAACTCTATCAGAAATAAAGTAGATTCAATCAAAACTATAGATACTGAACGAAACTACCTACTAAGGGATAGGCATCAGCAAAGACTAAATTTTCCTAAAATTAGAAACACTTATTATTGAATAAATTAGATAAGCAGACAGGTTTTGAAAATAAGATAGAATTACGTCAAGGTTTTAAAATAATAAAAATTGAAAATAGAGACTTAAGGCAGTTATTAATGTATTCAGATAAAAGGTAAAAAAAGGTAAAGGTATCCCCGTAACATGCCATGAAGGCACTTGGGGGGCATGGAGGTAGAGCCCCATGCTTTCCATGACCTCGGCACTAGAATGAGGTGGTGTGGTCGGCACCACGCTCTGACCGCCTTTTACCCCCGGGAAAGACCCGGTACTCAATTTAATAGGAGGCTGAGTGAACCTCGGGGCCGTTCTGAAAGTTTGGTAACGAGAAAAAATCCTGTCACCACCTGGGATCGAACCCCGGACCTTCCAGTCCGTAGCCAGCTGCTCTACCAACTGAGCTACCCGGCCGCCCAAATAGCTATATTATTTAGTAAAGGTTCAGAAGATAATTTTGACTTTATAAATTGCTTTACTAATATGTCTTAATTTCAATAATAATGCATTTATAATAAATTTAGTAGGCATTATAATAGTAATGAATTGATAATGAGTACATGCGACACAATAATGAAACTAAATTGAGGTTGATTATGTAAGCAACTTGTCAAGTTTGTGTTTAAGCAGGTATGCTGTAGTCTTCATTGAAGTTACGCAAACGTTTCTGCTGACAAGGAAATATTGTAAGAAATAAAGACAACCTACATATAGAATGTATCGAGTCAGCTAATTCAGGTTCATGACTTACAGTATGTCGACATCTGATCACCTAATTGGAATAATAAGTTATTATTAAAGTAAGACCTAAATAATTACAATTAAATTGTGAAAAGGAGCAGATAAAATAAGGTTTAATGTCTTAATGGTTATCACGATTGGTTTAAACATGCACTAAAACCAGACGTAAGTGCAAGTTTGAACCAATAAATTATTGAGATTTGCAATAAAATAAGGAGTCTAGGAAATTGTATATTTAGTATGTAGAACTACATTTGTTTATAGATCTTTTGTTATATTATTAAGTTTTGTACTTGTGAACTATATCAATAAATCAATATGTCAATAGAGACATTGCCAAAATTAGATTCGTAAGGAGAAGACTCAGTGTTTGTGACGAAGATTAGAATGAGACTGGTGATCCTAATTATATCTCGCAATCGAAAGGAGGATAGCAATGACCAAGGAAGCTTTTAATAGAAAAGGAGCATCTTCTGCGGACCTCTTGAAAAAGAACTGAGGAAGAGACTAGTGAAATGCTTTGTGTGGAGTGTAGCATTATATGAGGCAGAAACATGGACATTATGACGAAGGGAGGAGAAGCGACTAGAAGCATTTGAAATGTGGATATGGAGAAGAATGGAACTTGTGAAGTGGATGGATAGAAAGAATAAGAAATGAAGCTGTGTTGGAAAGAGTGAGTGAAGAAAGGATGATGCTGAAACTGATAAGAGGAAAAGGAATTGGTTGGGTCACTGGCTGTGAAGAAACTGCCTATTGAAGGATGCACTGGAGGGAATGGTGAACAGAAGAAGAGTTCAGGGCAGAAGAAGATATCATATGATAGACGACATTAGGATATGTGGTTCATATGAGGAGACAAAGAGGAAGGCAGAAAATAGGAAAGATTTAAGAAAGCTGGGTTTGCAGTGAAAGACCTGCCCATGGGCACAACACTGAATGAATGATGAATTAGTGGAATCTTACTACAGTACTTCATGCATAGAGAATGCCTACTGCTTTTCTTTTGCTGCTTCTGATTGGACATTCATTGCGAGGCTCTCGAGGACAAACCACTTGTCATTTGAAAAACACAGTAGTAGGCCTGTTTTGTCTCTCTTTTTTTAATTGCACTATAGGCCTTCATGGAGCTTTTTCAATTCATTTGTTCTTATAGACGATTCGTTTTGTTTCTTGTCCGATTGCTTCTGGCATAATGCAATACTTCTGCAGATAATGTGCTTGCTTACATCCATTGTTACTCGAAATATAGGCTAGAGTTTTATTTACAATATCGGCTCATCACTGTAATAAATAATGACATTAATAATAATAATGTTTCCCTCTTTTTTCAGGATGTTGTTACAACAAGCCACTGCTCGTACCTGGTGGCAGAGCATTCGTATGGCCCACCATTCAGTGTGTGCAGAGGTATTCAATTTTTTTCATATTTTGTTTACAGTTTCATAAAATCGGAAATAACTCTGTTTATTGAAGTTTGGTAATTCTATTGAAGAAGTAGATCAAAGGAGGCACTATTTTTTTCTTTAACATTTACGTATTGTGAATAGCATAGAGTACTAAGCACGTGGTTTTACTTTCTGACACCCAATATTTTCCACAGAATAACCTAGAATTATACATCTGTTGTACTTAGTAATGAGTGGATATATCGCCGCCATATTGTCCTTATAGGATGTCAGAATCAAAAGGGATTAGGGTAATTATAAAGATACAGTGAAACCTGTCTAAAGCGGCCATGTGAAGTTACCTTGTAAAATGGCCGTTTTATCAGGTGGCCGCTTGATTAAGGTTGCAGTTCATTTATGAATCAGCATGAAAATACTGAATTTCACTGACTTTTTAGGACTGTGCGCGTACAAAAATTCATGCATATTAATGTCAACCTCTTCCATTTTTGCAACTATCCTTTTCAAAACTAGCTAGCAGTACCTCAGTTTAAATGACTGGATAATACCTTGATCAAGGGGCTGGAGGTGATGTCGTATTTGGGGGAAGAAACGCCAATTTCACGGTCACATTGCGATTTTGTCGTTTAATCTTGGAATTGAAATCGCATAGTTAATTCTCAAACAATGATGATGTTATCCAAGCTTTATTGTTGGCAGTCCACTTCACCTCCAATAAACCCATGTCAACATTTTTCAAACATCTCGGTTTCAATGATTTCCCTATCATTAAGAGTGGTTCTTTTTCTCCTGCAGCATTAAAACAAATGAGCAGGGTTATTCTGTCTTTTGCCAACTTCCTCCCTTTACACTCTTTTTTCTTAGAACACTTTCTTAGGGAGGGCCCTGAAAATAAACCTGTTTCGTCAACATTGTAAATGTCTCTGAGTTCATATTCTGCAAGAATTGAAGGCAGTAGCGACCGGCGTGGCTCAGTCAGTTAAGGCGCTTGCCTGCCGGTCTGAAGTTGCGTTCGGGCGCGGGTTCGATTTCCGCTCAGGCTGATTACCTGGTTGGGTTTTTTCCGAGGTTTTCCCCAGCCGTAATGTGAATACAAGGTAATCTATGGCGAATCCTCGGCCTCATCTCGCTATCACCAATCTCTTCGACGCTAAATAACCTAGTAGTTGATACAGCGTCGTTAAATAACCAACTAAAATAAAAAAAATTGAAGGCAGTCTATTTTTTTTCATTCTCCAATAACATTGGTTGCAATGTCACCTCCTTCATCAGACACAGAACGAAATGTAATGTTATGCCGTTTTCTAAAGCACTCTAACCACGCATTACTAGCAACAAAATTTCTTACATTGAGTTCTTTCGCAATTTCAAGGGCTTTCTCTTGAACCATAAGCCCACTTACAGGCAATTTCTTCGCCCTCGCACACTTGAACCATTCGTAAACGAACTTATTCACATTACTAAACACAGATTCTGTTTTCCTCCCATTCTTTTAATATTTCATCTTTATTCTTAATTATACCGCTTATTTGTGTCCTTCCACATTTGAATATTTCTAAATTTTTCTCGCAGATGTTTCCTTCTCACTTTCTTCAATCATTTTTCGTCTCATGTCTAAACTCAACACCATTCTAAATTTATTGTTAGACATGATTTCTCTCTCAAACTAACTTCACAATTCCTCTGGATCAAGTGAATGAAAAGAAGAAAAATTCGTAAAAACTGGTCCATATAGAGAAAGACAGAAAGAGGAGAACAAAAAAATCGAATGGTTAACTACCTAAAACATACTATGACATTTTCGATAGAAGAAGCCCGTGTTTCAATCCTTAGAAAACTAGTAAGAATTTATAGCTGTGCAGTGTCGGAGTGGAAAGTGACAAAAGAGTCATAAAACAGTAACCAACTAACCCTAAGTTATGGAGGGTGTACTGTTGTACACTTAGCTATTGCTTCCTGTCCTCTTCGAAAAAATAGGTCAGACAGTATCCGTGAAAAGGTTTTTTTGTTGGACAGTGACCGTTACAGTCAGGTTCCAATCCAAATAGACTCTGGCCGCTGGCCGGCGCATGAGGTGGCCGCTAAATAAAGAGAGAATTTGTATTGAACTTATGGAAAATCCAATTGGTTCCAGAGAAAATTGGCCTTTTGGCCAGGTGGCCGTTTAAATAAAGTGACCGCAAAGGCAGGTTTCACTGTACAATGGAAAGATATTATGTCGTTGATGACGTCACAAGTTAGTTATAATGTTTTTATACCGCCATGTTTTTTTAATTCACAATTTGATTATATATTATACTGTTAATGAGATTAAATTGAGTTTATATAATATTTAGTACTCACCATTCTGTTTTATTCATCATTCACTTCGACTATTCCTCGATAGTATAAGCTTTTGTACTTAATTTCTGCTTGCCGTATCCTGGGTACACTTTGGAATTGTCTTGTAAGAAACTCGGTAAAATTTGAGAAGGCATGTTCAAATTGTATGATCGTAAGGAGTCGAATTATTTGTTGCTCTTACGTAACAAACTTCTCTACAAAAACCGAAATATTCACATATGGTAACTATGCTTAAGTTAGTTTCACTACTAGCTATTTCTAAAGTCATTCCATGAAACCAATAATATATAAGAACGATGTTCTGCAAAATTTAAAATTTACACTCTTCCAATCAAGTATTTTTTGTGATAGCAGTCTTTTTCGTACAGTTACTGCAGTGTAGTTCGAAAGGAAAATTCACTTTTTACAATTGTTTGTGGGTTTTAACTGTCAATTGTTTTTTCTAGCGTGTTGAGTTTTTGGTTTTTGGGTTGTATGTGTAGGATTTCCATGTCTGTATTTATGTTATTGTATGTGTGGTTAGTATTATTTATGTGTTCGGCATATGTAGATGTATTGTGTCCTCTGGTTATTGCTTTAATGTGTTCTTTGTATCGAGTTTGGAATGAGCTGCCTGTCTGTCCAATGTAGAAACTGTCCCAACTATTGCATGTGAGTTTGTATACGCCTGTGTGGTTGTATTTATTTGTTTGTGTTGTTTGTGTGTTGAGATGTCTTTGTAATGTGTTTTCTGTTCTGTATGCTATGTTGTATTTCTGTTTTCTGAATGATCTTATGTGAGTTTTTGTTTTCGTATGTTAGTGTGATGTATTTCTTGTGTTCGTGTTGTGTTTTGTATGTTTTTGTGTTTGTTGAGTTTTTGTTTTGTCTTCCTTATGATGTTGTCTATTATGTTTGGGTTGTAACCATTTTCTTGTGCTATGTATTTGATTGTGTTCACTTCTTCATTGTAGTGTTGTTGGCTCATGGGTATGTTGAGTAATCTGTGTACACTAGTTCTGTTTCCAAAATCTAAAACCATAATGTAGTTTGAACTAAGCGAACTGTTACAGTCAGTGTATGTGCAGTAATTTATACAAACTATTAAACATCGTAACAGTTCGCTCATTCCTTCTGTTAAAAACTTACTTACTCACAAATGGCTTTTAAGGAACCCGGAAGTTCATTGCCGCCCACACATAAGCCCACCATCAGTCCCTATCCTGAGCAAGATTAATCCAATCTGTACAATCATATTCCACCTCCCTCAAATCCATTTCAGTATTATCCTCCCATCTACCTCTTGGCCTCTCCAAAGGTCTTTTTTCCTCAGGTCTTCTGGGTAACACACTATATGCATTTCTGGATTCACCCATACATGCTACATGCCCTGTCCATCTCAAACGTCTGGAATTAATGTTCCCAATTATGTTAGGTGAAGAATACAATGTGTGCAGTTCTGCGTTGTGTAACTTTCTCCATTCTTCTGTAACTTCATCCCTCTTAACCCCAAATATTTTCCTAAGCACCTTATTCTCAAACACCCTTAACCTCTGTTCTTCTCTCAAAGTGAGAGTCCAAGTTTCACAACCATATAGAACACCCTGTAATATAAATTTTTTAGAAATTCTAACTTTCAGCTTTTTTGAGAGCAGACTGGATGATATAAGCTTTTCAGCCGAATTATAACAGCCGTTTCCCATATTTATTCTGCTTTTAATTTTGTCTTGAGTGTCATTTATATTTGTTATGTTGCTCCAAGGTATTTGAATTTTTCCACCTTTTCAAAGGCTAAATTTCCAATTTTTATATTTCCATTTCGTACTATGTTCAGGTTACGAGACATCATCGTATACTTGGGATTTACTTCCAAACCTGTCTCCTTACTTGCGTCAAGTAAAATCCCTGTGTTTTGCCTAATTGTTTGTAGATTTTCTCCTAGCATATTCACATCATCTGCATAAATAAGCAGCTGATGTAACCTGTTCAATTACAAACCCTCTCTGTTTTCCTGGACCTTACTAATAGTATATTCTAGAGCACAGTTAAAAAGTAAAGGTGATAGTGCATCTCCTTGCTTTACCCCACAGTGAATTGCAAAAGCATCAGACCGAAACTGGCCTATGCGGACTTTGCTGTACATTTCAGTGAGACATATTTTAATTAATCAGACTAGTTTCTTGGAAAAACCAAATTCAATAAGAATATTATACAAAATTTCTCTCTTAACTGAGTCATATGTCGTCTTGAAATCAACAAAATCTAAAAAAAAAAAAAAAAAAAAAATCTGACTAATAGTTGATCTAATAAGCCTAAAACCACATTGATAATCCCCAATAATGTTTTCTACATCAGGAGTTAATCTTCTTAAAAGAATGTTGGATAAAATTTTGTATGACATTAATAAAAGTGATATTCCTCGAAAGTTTCTACAGTTAGTCTTTTCCCCCTTCTTAAATATAGATACAATTATGGACTCTTTCCATTGTTTTGGTACAATTTCCTTTTCCCAAGCAGCAAGTATAAACTTATACATTTCACTAGATAATGCGTTTCCATCCCCTTGTATTAATTCTGCTGAAATTTGATCGATACCTGGAGATTTGTACATTTTCAGATTTTCTATCGCAATTTCGCCTTCAGATAGTGTGGGTTCAGGTATAAATGGCTCAAAAGTTTGCATTTGAATATCATCCCGTTCATTTATATTTGGTCTATATACATTTAGTAGTTGCCCAAAATAGTTTTTCCATTTGTTCAGAATGGAATGAGAGTTTGCAAGCAAGTCACCATTCTCATCCTTGATCACATTTACCCTTGCTGGATATCCTTTCTTAAATTCCTTCATATCTTTATATAAATCTCTGATGTTTGTATTCTTACTATTTGTTTCTACCTCATTGAGTTTTTCCTTCAAGTAATCTCTCTTTTTGTTCCTAAGTGTATGACTTGCTTCCGTCTTTTATTGAAATAATTATCTATATTTGCCTGGACTGGCCCTGTAAGAATTTAAATTTTGCTTGTTTCCTTCTTTCTACTACCATGCAACAATCTTCATCAAATCACGGTTTCTTTTTCTTAGTTTCATAATAGCATATGCTCTGCTCAGCCGCAATTTTGTTATTATCTCTAATACTTTCCCACACACCATTAATATCTAATTCCTCCTCAACTTTGTCGGAACTTCCTACAGGGGCAAACCTATTTGAAATTTCGACCTGATAATGTTGCTTAGTTTCCTCATCTTTTAATTTCGAAATAATGAATCTTCTAATATTAACTTGTTGCTCTACTTGCTTGGCTATTTTGTTCTCTTAATTTTCCAATAACTACCAAGTTATGGTCAGAATCACAGTGAACGTATTCTGAATCTTACCGGTGAGCAATCCGATGGCATCACGGTGTTCCGAATTCCACCGATGACGTCATTGATGCTCCACCGGTGCCATCAACTTGCAGAGGTGGTGGCAGTCTCCATCAGCCGCCATCAGTGAATCTGATTGGTTCTTGTATAGGGCGGGAATTAGCAGACAAATAACATCGTGCACTGTTGTGTCATGGCGGTGTGTTCTGCTTTAGTTCTGCTGTATTGTTTGTAATGAGCACAACATAAAAACAATATGTTAATGGCTTATGAGCGAACATGTAAACGGACCAGTTATTACTACCGGTTCAAGAAATAAATTGTTTATGCTCTCTTTTATTTGAACGAGATGGGAGTACGAAAATTTCGCAAAATTTTGCTAGCATAGCACAGACAACAACTTGTACAGTCGCCATGACAGCCATCGATCCTTCTAGCAGTTTTGTTCCTTATTTCGCTGCAACGTGACGTCATTGATGCCACCTGACCAGTGAGATTTGGAATACGCTTAGTCTGTCCCTCTGAAGGATCGAATATATATTGTACTAGTATGTCTTCATTTACCTATCAAGTTCACACCTGTGGAGTAACGGTCAGCGTGTCTGGCTGCGAAACCAGGTGGCCCGGGTTCGAATCCCGGTTGGGGCAAGTTACCTGGTTGAGGTTTTTTCCGGGGTTTTCCCTCAACCCAATACGAGCAAATGCTGGTTAACTTTCTGTGCTGGACCCCAGACCCATTTCATCGGCATTATCACCTTCATATCATTCAGAAGCTAAATAACCTAGATGTTGTTACAACATCGTAAAATAACCCAATAAAATAAAAAAAAATTACCTATCAAGATGTGATCTATTTGGTTGTGTGTCAATCCATTTGGAGAAGTCCAAGTTTATTTATGTATAGGGGAGAGTCGGGTAGTATCGGACATCGGGTAGTATCGGACAGTGCGTTTTTTTCATCTACTACCATATGGTAGTACCTGAATGACATGGTTACATTTCTCTATGCGACATCACAGAAACGTAACCATGTCAATCAGGTACTATCATTGTGTAGTAGATGAAAGAAACTCACTGTCCGATATTACCCGATGTCCGATACTACCCGAATCTCCCCTACTCTTATGCGGGAATATTGTACTTTTCACAATTAAATTTTTTGATGTAGCAGAGTTGACTAACCTAACTCCATTATCATTACTAGTTACATGTAGGCTCTTTTTCCAATAGCCGGTGATGCCCCAGCAGTATAATAAATATGATAATAACTAAAATAAGTAAGAACGTCATCTTACACCTAAAATACTTGTCAAATACTTATATGTGTAATCACGGAAACAACCTTACAATGACATTTAAATCTCATTAAATTTTTTTTCTAATGAAACATTAATTACTACCAAGGCATGGCGTCGCCCACGGTAGCATAGTTGGTATAGCGCTGGCCTTCTATACTCAAGGTTCCGGGTTCGATCCTGGCCGAGGTCGATGGCATTTAAGTGTGTTCAAATGCGACAGGCTCATGTCAGTAGATTTACTGGCATGTAAAAGAACTCCTACGGGACGAAAATTCCGGCACAGGCGACGCTGATATAATCTCTGCAGTTGCGAATGTCATTAAATAAACCATATATTTATTTATTTATTTACCATGGCATGGCATGTCCTCAGGTTGCGGATCGAGGACACTGCCTCCAGATATGGAGGGTAGCTGTGAATATATTGAATAAGCAGTTGCGGACAGGTGATGAGGGGTGGTCCTCCAGATTGGGGGTTGGGCGAAGGGCTAACAACCCACCACTGTAAAAAACAGCTCGTTACAAAACCTCAAAATAAACCTCGGAATGGGACTGATTCTCTGGCATGACCACAGCAAAGGAATAAGGTTATGAGATTTGGTACTTGGAATGTTACAAGTATATAGAACAGGAGGGGTAACATTAGGAGCAAAAGAACTAGCTAGATATAGAATAGACTTTGTGGGAGTACAGGAGGTTAGGTTAGATGAGAACTGCATAACACAAATAGGAGATTACTTGTATTATGGGGAAGGAAACGATAATCACCAATTAGGAACAGGATTCTTTATCCATAAAAGAATAAAATCACCATTAAAAAAGGTAGAATTTATCAGTAATAGGTTATCGTATTTAGAAATTAAGGGTAGATGGTGCTATATTGTAGTTATAAATGCTCACGCCCCTACAGAAGAGATAGACGACCATATAAAGCATAGCTTCTATGAAGAATTGGAACACACTTTTGATCAGTTACCTAGATATCACATGAAAATTTTATTGGGAGATTTCATGGTAAAGTAGGACGGGAGGATATTTTTAAACCAACTATTGGAAAAGAGAGCCTACACATAAGTAGTAATGATAATGGAGTTAGGTTAGTCAACTTTGCCACATCAAAAAATTTAATTGTCAAAAGTACAACATTCCCCCATAAGGATATACATATACTTGGACTTCTCCAGATGGATTGACACATAACCAGATAGATCTCATCTTGATAGATAAAAGAAGACATACTAGTATAGTAGACATTCGAACTTTCTGGGGGGCAGACTGTAATTCTGACCATTATTTGGTAATTGGAGAACTTAGAGAAAGACTATCAGTAGCCAAGCGAGTAGAGCAACAAGTTAATATTAGAAGATTCAATATTCCGAAATTAAAGAACGAGGAAACTAAGCAGCATTATCAGGTCGAAATTTCAAATAGGTTTTCTGTATTAGCAAGCTCTGACGAAGTTGAGGAAGAGTTAGATGTTAATAGTGCGTGGGAAAATATCCGAGATAATATCAAAATTGCAGCTGAGTAGGGGATAGGTTATTATGAAACTAAGAAAAAGAAACCATTGTTTGATGAAGATTGTTGCATGGTAGTAGAAAGAAAGAAAGAAAGAAACAGGCAAAATTGAAATTCTTATAGGATCCAGTTGAGGCAAATAGAGATAATTATTTCAATAAAATATGGGAAGCAAATCGTACACTTAGGAATAAAAAGAGAGATTACTTGAAGGAAAAATTGAATAAGGTAGAAACAAATAGTAAAAATAAAAACATTAGAGATTTATATAAAGGCATAAAGGAATTTAAGAATGGATATCAGGCAAGGGTAAACGTGATTAAGGATGAGAATGCTGACTTGCTTGCAGACTCTCATTCAATCCTGAACAAATGGAAAAACTATTTTGGACAACTACTAAATATACATAGGCCAAATAGAAATGATCGGGACGAAATTCAAATACAAACTGCTGAGCCATTTATACCCGAACCCACACTTTCTGAAGTCGAAATTGCAATAGAAACTCTGAAAAATTATAAGTCTCCAGGTATCGATCAAATTTCAGCAGAATTAATACAAGAAGGTGGAAGCACATTATCTAACGAAATTTATAAGCTTTTACTTGCTATTTGGGAAAAGGAAATTGTACCAGAAAATGGAAGGAGTCCATAATCATACCTATCTTTAAGAAGGGAAACAACACTAACTGTAGCAACTTTCGAGGATTATCACTTGTGTTGACGTCGTACAAAATTTTGTCCAATATTCTTTTGAGAAGATTAACTCCATATTAGATGAAATTATTGGGGATCATCAGTGTGGTTTTAGGCGTAATAGATCAACTATTGATCAGATATTTTTTATTCGACAGATAATGGAGAAAAAATGGGAGTATAAGGGTGCAATGCAACATTTATTCATAGATTTCAAAAAGGCATATGATTCTGTTAAGAGAGAAGTTTTATATGATATTCTTATTCAATTTGGTATTCCCAAGAAACTAGTTCGATTAATTAAAATGTGTCTCAGTGAAATGTACAGCAGAGTCCATATAGGTCAGTTTCTGTCAGATGCGTTTCCAATCAGTGGCGGCTCGCGTTAAAGGGCACATGGGCACGTGCCCTCCCATTCGTTTTATTTTCCCACAAAAAAAAAAAAAAGCAATTTTTGCTTAAAATTATCCGCTCAAAACTTAATGATTTAAGAGCTTCCATTCAGGTATAAACATACCGTGAAATGTGAATGCCTTCAGCTACCGGTACGTCGAACGAGTGAAATCGTGGAAACATATGTCTTGGGCACCGTAGTTGTAGTGTCCATCCCTTGCACATGCGCACAACTACTCAGAGTTTCAAGTGCAAGAGAGCGGTGTAAGGTGATGGATGCAGGGATCGAGAAGATGAGAGGGGAAGCATCGGCCAGGGCTCAGTGATTTGCGTGGCCATCCTGTGCACATGTGCAAATGGTTTTAAAATGTAGAACGCGGATGAGGAAGGCGTTACATATAGAAGTATGATGGTAACACTGTCATGGCCCGAAGAACCAATTGAGTTGCCAGCTTAGCTATTCTGTAGCTAGATCTAGTTTTTTTAGATTAGTTACTATAATTGCTGTATTTCATATAAGAGGTAATGCTTTACTATGTTTTCCGATTAATTTAGCTATTAAAATTAAACCGTTTAACAGTGTTAATATAGAAGTTTAACTATATTCAAAATTATGGTAGGCTGCTTTTTTTTATTAAGAGTGTTGGCAACATTGACAACGATACAAAATACATGTTATCGGTTCCTGCGTTTGTATTTGTAGCGGCAATAATAAAATTCTGAGTGTTATTAAAAATTCTCTTCTTTTCTATTTTAAGTGTGAAGT
Organism: Periplaneta americana; assembly: GCF_040183065.1. Classification (NCBI taxonomy): domain Eukaryota; kingdom Metazoa; phylum Arthropoda; class Insecta; order Blattodea; family Blattidae; genus Periplaneta; species Periplaneta americana. The sequence goes on along the minus strand of NC_091126.1, from coordinate 120,957,840 downwards.
TAGTTATATTAGTGTTCGTTGAGTGCTTGTGTATTTGATCATTTCAATATGAATAAAGTTAGTGAACAAATTAAAAGGCAATTAGATTTCGACAACAGAGTTCGCGCCAAGAAAGACTGACAGCATTAGCAATGCCTTCAATTGAGAGTAAAATGATGCGTTTGATTCCTAACTTCAACCAGCGAGTTATCGAAGTATTTGTTCGAACTAAGGATCGAAGAATGGACTTCATCTATAAATAGGAAGGTTAGTGTATATATTCTTTATATTTACATTTTGCTATTGAAATTTTCAGCAATTATTCAGTATGGCAAGCCTATGTTCGCATAGTGAGGAACCTATGGGTTCAATTAATCCATTATTAGTGTTTTAAGTTGTGCCCCGCCGAATGATTTGGTCACCAGCCGCCACTGTTTCCAGTTCACTGTGGACTAAAGCAAGGAGATGCACTATCACCTTTACTTTTTAACTTTGCTATTGAGTATGTCATTAGGAAAGTCCAGGATAACAGAGAGGGTTTGAAATTGAACTGGTTACATCAGCTACTTGTCTATGCAGATAATGTGAATATGTTAGGAGAAAATCCACAAACGATTAGGGAAAATACGGGAATTTTACTTGAAGTAAGTAAAGAGATAGATTTGGAAGTAAATCCCGAAAAGACAAAGTATATGATTATGTCTCGTGACGAGAATATTGTAAAAAATAGAAATACAAAAATTGGAAATTTATCCTTTGAAGAGGTGGAAAAATTCAAATATCTGGGAGCAACAGTAACAAATATAAATGATACTCGGGAGGAAATTAAACACAATAAATATGGGAAATGCCTGTTATTATTCAGATGAGAAGCTTTTACCATCCAGTCTGTTGTCAAAAAATCTGAAAGTTAGAATTTATAAAACAGTTATATTACCGGTTGTTCTTTATGGTTGTGAAACTTGGACTCTCACTTTGAGAGAGGGACATAGGTTAAGGGTGTTTGAGAATAAGGTGCTTAGGAAAATATTTGGGGCTAAGAAGGATGAAGTTACAGGAGAATGGAGAAAGTTACACAACACAGAACTGCACACATTGTATTCTTCACCTGACATAATTAGGAACATTAAATCCAGACGTTTGAGATAAGCAGGTCATGTAGCACATATGGGCGAATTGAGAAATGCATGTAGACTGTTAGTTGAGAGGCTGGAAGGAAAAAGACCTTTGTGGAGGCCGAGACGTAGATGGGAAGATAATATTAAAATGGATTTGAGGGAGGTGGGATATGATGGTAGAGAGTGGATTAATCTTGCTCAGGTAGGGACCGATGGCGGGCTTATGTGAGGGCGGCAATGAACCTCCGGGTTCCTTAAAAACCAGTAAGTAAGTAATAAAACATTAATAAAGTATTAAATGTAATCGGTGATGAGAGCACCGGTGACTAAAATGTAACCGGGGGCCAAAATGCCGGTGACTAAAATGTACGGTAATCAATGACAAGAAGTTATAATGACATCTCCGGTGACGAGAATTCCTAGATAACTGATCAAAAGTTGAAATTTTATTGATTCTTCTTCTTATCAGCCATTTCAGAAAAATATCAACCAAGGGTTGAAAAATTAAAATATAATTAGGCTATATAAGTTTATGTAATATATTTATGAACTGAATGGTTCACATTTTTCATATTTAATACTGTATTCAGAATACAGTATATATTTTAGTGTGTTTTTTTTTTACTATAAATAGGTTATGTACAGACCCAGAAACAAAATTTGGGCCATCTGAATTTTTCAAGTTCCAGTTATAACATACTGTGCATGTTCAGTGCTTACAGAGTATGCAGAGTATGTTATAACTAGAACTTGAAAAATTACTTAGTAAGCACTGAGCATGCGCAGTATGTTATAACTGGAACTTGGAAAATTCAGGTGGACCGAAGTTTGTTTCTGGGTCTTACAATTGGTATATTTGTTTAAATAATAATAATAATAATAATACTAAACTGCCCCCCATTGAGGGTAGCCCTTAAGGACTCAGTATATCCTCAAAAAAATTATTATACATATGTAAACATAGATATTAAATTTTAAAGAAGAGAAACAAAGAAAAGGGCGTGAAAAATTACAATTGCTGTTAATGTGGCACCATGTGATTAATTAGGATTTGGCAGGATTTTTTTAACACAATTATCACAATGTCATCCCTCAGAGATGTTGGCAGAGCAAACTGCCGTCGAAATTCTTCGAAAAAAGCTGGTATAGTCCCTCGAGCACCTATGAGCAAGCCGAATACCTCAACGTGAATTAAGGCATATTTCAGCTTGAAATAGTTGACTGTAGGCTCATAGATCGACTTCTTCTCAAGGTGGACCTCGGCTGACTGATGACATTCTACTTCAAAACGTATCCTGGGGTCCACAATGATGCCCTGTTTAGTGTCAGCATTGTACGCTAAAATATCTATTCGTCTCGACCCATTTTCAGCTAGACAGGAGATTTCTTCTTCTTCTACTATCCAGCCCTTATTTCTTAACATGGCAGCAATTTTGGATCTTACAAGATGATGTCTAGAGTTCCTCAAGAGCAATCCCTGTTCACAGAATCCCAAGACGTGTGATAAAGTTTCAATCTCCAGGCAGCCATGTCTGCACCGGGTACCGTCGAGAGATCTGCCTGGAACTGAACGAACAGCTGCTAAATTTGCTGTCATTTTCAGGCTAGATATCCATTCACTAGTCGAAAGTCCTTTCTTGTTTGCAATCCAACTGTTGGCGGCCGTTACTTCGCTATACATCTCAACACCTTTTCCCCATCCTGAAAGTGTCTTCCATGAGTCATATTCACGACCTCGCAATTCTTCTCGAAAATTTCGAAAGTCTTCAGGAAAAGAAAGGCAGAGGGAATCACACGACGATTTGAGTTCGACATCTAACTGTCTCATCATGTTAACATGCGGATTATCTGCTCTGATTAATGATAGACAGATGGTACAATGTTGAAGAAAAGCTTCCCACGAAGTGGGTATTAACTGAAGTCCTTTTAACGTTTTACTAGTGTACAGCATTCTATTTGGAATATCAGTCGGGAGGAAAAGCATTTCTTTAACAGAGCTTCAAAGGATCTTATCAACGTCTTTCAAAAAACTTCGAGATAATTTATGTAAGGGAGCCATTTGCAGGGGATATATGAGCTTGGGCCAGATTTATTGATTAACAATATTAAGTTTTTGATCAGGCCGCAATATAGGTGTCGATACTAAAAGTTCAAGATCCTGACGAAGGGAAACTTTCAATTCTTCAGAATTAAACTGCAGTTCAGCATTGAAAGTTATTCCTAAGTATTTTATTGTGTCTTCTGGTCCACTGGCCTTTTTATACGAGTCATGGTGAAGAAACAAATCCTTTTTAAGTAGCTTTCCTTTATGAATATTAATTGACGCCGATTTCTGGACATTGGGTTGTAGGCTAATATTTTGAAGTAAAGATGTAACCATCATAACTAGCTCTTCTGCTGCGTTCATGGATTTACCAATTAGAACTATGTCATCTGCAAAGGCTGATATAGTAAGACTGTCTAAATCGGAATTAATTTGGAAACCATATTGGTCAATGATATGTTTTTCTGTCAGTTCTTTAATAATGAAATCAATTGATAAATTAAACAGGAGAGGGGACAATGGAGATCCTTGAAAAACCCCTCTTTTGAGTTCGATACGATTAGACTTTGGGCCAGAAGAATGGATGGTAGTGAATTTTCCTTTGGTTAAAGTTTTTATTAATTTGTGAAGGCGAGTCGGTAAAGGCTGTGTGTTAAGTGTTTGTTCTAGATGTTCAAAACCCACGTTGTCGAAAGCCTGAGTCATATCCAACATGACGATATTAAGATCTTTCTTATCTTGCTTAGCGTGTCGTAAACAACTGTCAACTAACGAAATATTGATGTATGTACCTGGTTGACTGACGATTATAATATGAGGACTTATTTTCAACATATTTTCTTTTATAAAACAGAATTTTTCGTTATGTTCATGGATAAAATTACATAAGGTACTTGTGAGCGTGATTTTTATTGCACTCGTGTAATTTACCTGGTTGACTGACGAAACCCCTTTGGTCTTCAGTTTTATTTTGTGGCAACAATGGTTAATCAATTGAAGCTGTAAGCCTTTCGTTTTATTTCAATAACTTGAAGAATTTTAAAGATAAGATATTTATTTGAGTAACTTGAATTTAAAGACAAGATGTTTATTTCATTAACTTGAAAATTTTAAGGACAATATATTTTTTATTAAATGTTGCTTTGAAGTGACACTGTTTCTATGTCATGTCAGTTGCCAAAACTGACAAAATTTATCGTAATGGTTATAATGTCCAAAAGGGTTGACTTTGCTACTTCAATAATAAAGTTATAAAGTTCAGTACTATTTTGAAAACTTCTTAAACTGGAGAAAATTGGTAATGGACGTGACATGGGTTTTCAGTAACAGATGTGACAGATAATTTTCTAACAGTTTTGAGGGTTATGTCGATAAAATATAAAATGTTCTCTTTGTTAAAATTGAATATAGGAGTTCTAAAATGAGTCTTGAGAGAGGTGGGGGGGGGGGATAGCAAAATTTAAATTAAAAAGGGAGGAGATCCTGAAAAATGGCTGTGGCATTTGCAGAAAGATAGAAATCGAAAAGAAGAATCTCGAACAAAGGAAAATATATTGCTACACCAAGATGATAAAAAAACTAGAGGCTGAAGAGTAAATGAAAGACTGACTGCAAAAGTGCAGGTTAGAAAAAATAAAAGCACAAAATATAGGTCCCCAAGTCAAAATTGAGCACATTCAGACCACATTAGTCACTTGTAAAAGCAGTCAAAGAGGCATTTCAATCTACTAAAAAGCCCTGGTAAGCATAAACAAGTAGTTCAGCAAATAGCTACACAAACCTTTAAACATAAAAATTGTAAAGAACTTTCCAAAAAGGACTTAAGGGAAAGGCTATCTATCAGTAAGAGAGTTCTTGAGGCTAGAGTGAAAGAATTTTACTGTCTTGATGAAATAAGCTGACAAGCACCTGGGGAATATTAAAAACAAAGTTGCGAGAAAGAGAGAAGTAATGCCAGTCCGTCACATGTTAGTGGATATAGGCTTAGCTGAGGGCTGTGTGGAGCTCAAAGAAAAGTATCTTCATATAAAGATCTCAAAAACAGTTTTTTTTTCTTCAGGTCATGCTCCAGATATTTCATATAGTAGTTGGTGATGGCTGGTGAAACTCCATCTATTTGTTCATAGTATGTGTTGTTTTGAAGAAAATATGTGCAAGTGAGAGTGTGTCGAAACAATTCTATATCTCAATACTAATAGTTTCCATCATAAATCTCAACAGATGGGAATATTGAACACCCTGGCCCATAGAGCAGTTTCCATATCAGACCCTGATCATTTGGATACCGAATTTCAGCATCTGAAACTTACCCTCCAGCAGAATGAATATTCAGTTAAGGACATTACAGCTGCTCTGAAAAGAGCAAGACACAAGAAGATGAAGCAGCCGACCACCTACATACAAGAAATGGACAAACCAGCTGTAGCCTGTCTACCATTTACAGGGAAGTTGTCAGGAAAGATAAGCAGACTACTCATAGGCATGGCATAAAAACTATCTATAAACCTCCGCCTAAAATCAGGAACAGGATCAGACCAGTAAAAGACGATCTACGTCTCAGAGTACCTGGAATGTACCATATTCCTTGTGAATGTGGGGCAGCTTACATTGGCCAGACAGGACTTACGATAGCTACTCGCTTTTCTGAACATCAAAGAAGCATCAGACTAATGCAGCCAGCAAAATCTGGATTGGCTGAACACAGCATTGAAAAAGGCTAATTTCAATGAAATTGAAGTCCTAGCAAAGTGTTCGGACTATTGGAATAGGAGAGTTAAAGAAACCCTGGTCATTGCATCTGAAAGCAGTAACCAGAATTGGGACTCAGGTCTCCAACTCAATGCTGCCTAAACACTGGCGATAAAAAGTCTCAACACCCAGACTGTGGTCCGTCATAGGAGAACATGTCTGCCAGGCCTTCTTAGAGGCCCATGATCAATCAACTCCACACAACTCAAAGGAATGCGGCCATGTTCACACTGCAGTCCACAATGCCTGGAACACAACAAGCCAATCAGCACGTAGCTCCTCAGTGGGCTTCTCCTCCCAGCATTATAAATAAGGAGCACGATACTTCCTAGTCATCAGTTCACCCTAAAGAGAAGGATAATGATCATCCTCGAAATGTTGGTGTATCACCAACTCTTTGCCTGGCTGGAAGCCTGAGAAAGATTCGAGTAATATATTGTACTGTTTATTAGCACGAGTAAATTCTGAGAGGGGATCATCTTCCTTGATGGGGTGTTAGGGTAAGCTTTAACAGTTGGAGGATGAGGTTCCTTTTTTATGGTTATGTAGTGAGTGTAATGGCACTATACCGTATACACTGTTATTTAACATTGATAGAATAGGTGATAGTGAGAAGGTATTTTGGCGAGATGAGTCCTGATACAACATGGGATTACCTGACATTCTTACAGTTGGTGGAGGAAAAACATCGAAAAAGCCCAAGCAGGAAATTGTTCTAAGACTACATTAAAATTGATTCATAAAAACACATCTCCGTCTAATATATTGAGCTGCAGTGACTGCAAATCTTTCAAGGAAGGACACAGTGAGTGTAACAGTGTGACTATATCTCAAAACCTGAGCATGCTCATTCACCGTTAAGTACGTAATTTTAATTGTGTGTAATATAAATATATATTCTTAATTACAAGTATGGGAGGAAATGTTTTTTGGAACAGCTAATATGATATCACTCACAGTTTGCTTTGCTTCACTTCTTGGGATTTTCTCCTGGCTGCTGAACAGTACTTAATGAAAATTATAACCATCGTTACCATGACTGCCAAATCCCTACCCCTATCTCTGCCACTGCCACCATCACCACCACTAACACATCACGTATCATTATTTCTGATATAGTAATTTCGTCTCTGTTTCAGGTTCACAATTCTTACTGTATCAGACCTTCATGGTGTTACATTTTCTCTTGTTCCTATTTTGCGATTTTATTGTGGCATGTTTTTTTCTTCCATTTGATTAATATGATTATAATTGTTTTTTTTTTCTGTAACTTGTTATTCTAAAAACAGTGTATTTGTAACTCATTTCGTATTTTGTTTTTTTTATGTGAATTATATTGTACATTTTTTTACATCACACAACGATAAATTAACAAAACTCATTAACTACTTTTGTTTGATTATTATAGTACTGATTTTGTTAGGTATTTCTCTCTCCCTCCCTGCATGATAGAATTCTAGATTTTCTCTTTGTTATTGTAAAAGAATGAATAAATAAAATTGATATTGATGTGTGAAAATGGGGAGATTGAATTGTAAAGAATTGATCTAGACTCTGTTTTGCAGTAAATTGAATTGCCTTTTGATAACCATATCTTCTGCCTTGCAGGATATCTCTGAATACGATGACACTACAAGTGGAAAGCCCAACTGTGTATACGAGCCAAGGCGTCCCTATATCAGTAACTGGAATTGCACAAGTAAAATTTCCATGGACTATCTTTTCTTTTCTTTCTTTTTCCTTTTCTTTTACCTGCATTTATCTCTTTCTGATGTTTAAGAGGTTTCGTTGTTGATTGCTAACTCCTGTGTTCTGATAGCATTAGGTTAAACATCGTACCGTGAGTCTCAATTAACTCACATTGTTCTTTTTTGTACATCATTAGGGGGCGGATGTAGATGAAAAATCATCTTATTATTCACATTAGGATGATGCCTATTAGAATAGAAATCCTTTCTATGTTAATATCAGTGTAAAAAATTAATTTCTTATATTGCATTTTTTGCATTTTTCGACGTTTTGAACTAATAGGTCATTTTTATATTTTTGGGTCATTTTCAATACTTTGAAGAACTTCTAGATCATTTGAAATGCATTTTACTTTCTTCTTTACCGATAGGTGTGTTAAATTTTTTTTCTAAGCAATTAGGTCAGTAGTAAGTACCTACTTAATAAGTGAATAACAGTGAAGTTTGAGTTTTATAGTTTGAAACAAACTGTAAAGTCCATCCCTCATTACACTTGAAGGCTTCACCTCACACAACAGAAATAATATAAAATGCTTGACAGCAGCTTAGTTTAAGTGAGGGCTTTGACCACTACTGTTCTTTTGTCGGTATGAGGTGTCTTTAGAATTTATGTTTGGAAGAGGAGAAACTTTGACTGTGTCCTGGACAGGACGTTGTGTCCCTATGGAAGGAAAGGAACAGTATTTTTGACACAAAGATTGCAGGAATGCACCCTGCGCCCACAATTTGTTTTGTCATTCACACTCCCTTATCTGGAAGATCTGGTAACAAAAGTGAAGAACGTAAGTAGGAGGAGATTGAGAATGAAAGCATGACATGGACCACCACCGATTGAAACACATTGTAAACCGTCATTAAATCTATAGTTTTCCCTTAAAGCCTTCATTTTTTTGCATGCCCTTTTCCTTTATCTTAGTCAAATTCCAGGAAGTTGCCTCCTCTCTCCTACATTTGCAGGGCACTCATTGAAACAAGTTGACTAATTTTTAAGAAGTTGTGGTGTGAGTACTTTGAACAGTATTTAAATGTCATTTTCTTTTAATTTTATGTCATTTTTTCCATTAGTTTAAGGGTATTTTAATGATCATTTTAAGTAGATTTTTAGGTCATCAACATCTGTCCCCTATACATCATAAATGTAAATTACTAAGTAATCGTAACAGTAACATTGCTGCAATCATACTCATTTTAAAGTTTGAACTTGTGACACAAAGTTACACTTTTTACATTCATTTTAAAACAACTATTTTGAGTAAAAGAACTTACACTTTTTGTAGTACATTTTCACTTACCTTTGTTTGCATATTAATTTGTCCACTGAAATTCACTAAAATTGTAATGATGCATCAGTGTAAGTCCACACTTTAGGCATCTGTCCAGAAACCAGTGGGCATGACTGTCTCGCGCAGATGATGTACTGTATGCTTCCGTTTCCAGCATGCTCTTACAACTACTGCGGGGGAGGGGGGGGGGGTAAGAGGAGTATAACATGCATGCCGCGAGGAGTCCGAGTTGAGTTTTGCTTGTAGGACACTTATAGCAACAACAAAAACAAACACTCAGTATCTGGTGAGTGTCCTCTGGCCCTAATTACAACTATTTTTTTTGTCTTGGCCATTGTTTCGATTATGGCTCTGAGGTCTCTCTGGTTGAAATTGTATCATTCCTGTCGGACCTGCAGACCATGTAAAGTCTTCAGAACAGGATTACGACCTCAGATGCATCTACCCCAATCTATCCCAGAGATGTTCTATAGAATTTAAGTTAGAGCTGTATGCTGGTCAGTCAAGTCGAATAATTCCCAAGGTATTAAGATACTGAGACATGCAGTGCATAGCACATAGATTAACATTGATTATCATGCACGAATATGAATTGATCTCCAACAAATGAAGCAAAGAGTGAGGAGCTGGTTGATGTAGTGATGAGCATTCAGGTTACCATTCTCAACAAATACCAAGTCTATACCAGCCAACATAGAGATGCTGACTGACACTATTACCAAGCCTCTACAGCATGATGTTCTTTCAGAGAATGTGCACTTTGTATTTCTATTCAGATAGTCCCTTCTTTCATTCCCCGCAATCTAGAAGTTTCAAGGAGAAACTGGACTGTTCAAAGAATGGCACACTGCTTCAGTGCTTCACAGTCCATTGACTATGCTGATGAGCGAACTGAAGATAGCAGCTCAGTGCTGTGGAATCCTGTAGCACAGGGATCAGCAAACTATGGCCTGCCACCTCTTTTTGTACGGCCCATAGTCTAAAACTGAATTTGATACTTATCAGATTGTTTAAAATTTCAAAGTAGTGCTATATCGTCAGACTGTCAAGTTGAGGAGTTGTAAGAAAGATTGTATGTGGCACTCCTATAGCTTTGCATTTGCACTTCGCTGGCAGCTTCTGTTTTGAGGTCACTCTTTGAAGTGTATGCACACAACCATTTCCCCCTTTCCTTCCCTTCCCATCTACCTCACAAAATTTTTTGGTAGAGATTTCAGTGCCATATGTATCACTGTTCTGCAACATTTTGTTCTCGTTTTATAACCAGTGTATATCCATCATGTCTCTGTCAAAACCAGAAAAGAAGAGGAAAGTAGACTTCAAGTGCCATGCTTTTAAAGCAGAGTAGAGTATGAATTATTTTGTAATCGAATTAGGTGACAAAGCATTGTGTAGTGACACCATAGCTGTATTAAAAGAGTACAGTTTACGTCGTCATTACCAGGCTAAGCACTCGACACAATATTCTCAACAGAAGTAAGTTTACGAGTACTGGTAGCTCATTTGTTAGCTATGGAGGGAAGCCATTAATTTACTGATGGTGAATTAATTAAATCAGGTTTGATTGTTGCTGCCAAAGAAATGTGTACTGAGAAACTGGATTTGTTTAAATCTGTCAGCCTCTCTATGAGAACAGTTTTTCTAAGGGTTGAAAACATAGGAGCAACATGAATAGTCAATTAAATGACAAAGCAAAAAATTTCGTGTGCGTTTCCTTAGCTCTTGATGAATCGACAAACATCATTGATGCTGTACAATTGCTGATGTTTGTTCGAGGAATCAGTGCTGACTTTGAAGTGACTGAAGAATTAGCTTCTGTGAATAGTCTCCATGGAACAATACAGGCGAAAATATTTTCAAGAAAATTCAGGAAACGTTAACAAAGCACAATCTGAAGTCGAATCAGTTAAAATGTATGATAACTGGTGTGGTAAAAATATATATGTGTGTGGAACATATATAATTTATTTCAAGAAATAGTCTGCCCAGGCGTCCTGGGCTGCCAAAAACACAGAATAACACACATATAAGAATAGTAATGATTACAGTAAGATAGATGAGCCAAATTTAAATGTGAACTAGGAGCTTAAGTTTAAGAAATAATAAATTTGTACATATATTTGTAACAATCACACACTAACGAATAGAAAAGGGGGGGGGGGTATTATGATATTCCGTATAAATGATTTTTCAGAATTGCCACAGACCCTTTAATGGTTGAAGTAATTATTTTTGGAATGATGTCATGGATTCCAAATGTTTTGATAGTGTTTACAGTTGATCGTGGGATGGTGCCCCTCGCTCCGATCATTAAACCATGTACTTCCCAGGTGCCTTCCATCTGATATTTTTCTCGAAAATACGGAATAGTAGGCTCATAAATTTGTTGTTTTTCTTTGTTGACCTCGGATGGTTGGGTCTGGCTCATCTCAAATCTAACAGTTGGGTCCAGTATAAAGCCTTTACTATTAGTCTTGTCTAGAGCCACGATGTCCGCTCTTCTAATTCCGCCGCCTTCAGACGCAACGCAGTGCACCTCTTCATGGACCTCGAAGGATTTGTTTCTAAGGGCTTGTGCTATTAGTTTTCGGATGTTATGATGGCGTGAATTTCTCAGGAGTTCTCCATGCTGACAGGATCCTAGGACGTGTGCTAAGGTTTCAATCTCGTTGCAGTATCTGCAACAGAAACCGTCCAAGGATCTCCCATGAAGACTTCTCACTGGTGCTACGTTAGCATTCATCTTAATTGCGTCCCGCCATTCAGAGGAAGACAGACCCTCCTTAGAAAAATCCATTTATTTCCGGGAGTATATTCTTGAAATAAAATAACACCTTTTCCTTTATGTGGAAGCGCACACCATTTGTCATACTCTTGTTTCCTAAGATTTTGTCGTAGTTTATGGACATTGATGTTACTTATATCCAGATCTTCAGGTGGAATTTTTAACTTCCTGGAACATACTTTCTTTTCTGCTGCTATGTTCCTTGTAGAAACGACAAGAGGATTCGAGGTTCTCAATAATGTGTTGCAAATATTGAGATGCTGTAAATATGCTTCCCATTGAGCTTTGAAAAGGCTGAGACCCTTATATTTACGTTCGGTGTACAACATCGCGTCGGGCGTGTCTCCTGGCAAACATAAAATTTTCTTCACCGAACTTTTAATTAACTTATCCACATCTTCGAGAAACCGGTCAGAAAGCTGGTGAAGGGGAGCATTTTGAAGAGGATAAACAAGTATAGGCCAAATATATATATTTAAAACATTGAGTTTTTGTTCTGGTTTCAGAAGATAAGTAGATGTTAAAGCTTGGATCTTATTATTTAAATTATTGATTACTTTGGCAATGTCAAACTTAATTTCATCAGAAAAATTAATCCCAAGGTATTTGATTCGTTCATCTCCATCAATACTATTAACAATTGATCCTCCAAGATTCAATGTCGTACTACTTAATTTTCCTTTCTCGATAACGATGGTTTGAGTTTTAGATTCATTTAGACTTAATCCGATCTGCTGTAATGACCGTTTTGTCATGGTAAATATTTCAGATGCAGCAATTGTACTTTTAGCAACAAGTGCAATATCATCCGCAAATCCTAATGTTACTACATTATTTAGATCCGATACAAGGTCATATCCAAATTCTTCAGCCACGCTAGGCTCAGATAATTCATCAAAAATGTGGTCTATGCTGAGATTAAAAAGCATTGGGGAAAGAGGAGCGCCTTGCATAACCCCTTGTTTAAACGGTATGGGTTTTGTTTTATGGATTCCAACCTCTATCCGGGTTTCATTTCCACACTGTAAATTTATAATTAAATCCTGTAATTTTTGGGGAAGGGCAGAATTGTGAATGACAGATTCCAAATGCCGATGTCCAACAGTATCATAAGCTTTATGCACATCAAGAAACAAGATGGTGACATCTTCTTTTTCGATTTTGGCCTTACGAAGAACTGAATTTAATATAGAGGCATTAATCTGTGCACCAGCAGTAGATACAAATCCTCGTTGGTTTTCATTAAATTCCACGTATTGTTGCATTCTTGAACAAAGACACCTCTCCAAAACTCTTCGAATTACTGAACAAATGGTTATAGGTCGATAATTATTTGGGTCCTTTTTTTCTCCACCTTTATATATAAGAACAGTTCTAGCTTTCCGAAAAAAATTAGGTACCCAATTGTGTGATAACATTTTAGTTCCAATTAATGCTAAAATTACTGCAACTTTTTCACATTTAATAGTTCGCATCAATATTTTATCTGGTCCTGCAGAAGTGTCAATCGAAATACCTTGCATAGCTTTAAGAATTTCTTCCTTACTAACAGTATCCAGAAATTTGTTGTTAATATCATCTTTGTCAACTTCAGTAATATGGTTCGGATAATTATCCAAGTGATGGTGGTTTACATTATTAAATTTATTATTAAACGTAGTTTCAATCTAATTTACCGGAATACTTAAAGGACATTTCTTTGGTTCAAATATTCGACGAACTGCTTTCTTTCTTTGGTTATAATATAGGAATTGTGTCACCTGGTAATTGTATTTTTCTAGTCTGACTTGCTTTTCTCGTTTGGATTTCCTTTGCGGATTTGTGGTTTCAGTATAGTGTCTATTATTATTTTTGAAGTCACCACGTCTGCGTGCTAGATAATACCGCGTGGCGGGGTGTTTGGGACCTGGGAGAAAATGATGAGCAGTACCAAGAAAATCTTTGAAATCTTCCGTATATTTTTGAAAGTTTTCCTCGTCCATATTACTCTGAAAAATTTGAATCCACTCATCCAAATTTTGTTGAAACCCATGAACATCATTTTTGTCTGAAACATTCTCACTCTCGAGATTAGGGAGCGGTATCTCCGGTATATCAAGGGAAACATTCTGATTATTAGAATTATAACTAGAACATAGGTTAGTACGAAATTCTTCTGGATGAGCTTTAGCAATATGCTGCTTAACACCTTTGAAAAATTTATTACAATGAGGACAGATGTTAAGTGCAGTTGACCGTATACCATGAGCCACTTTCATGTGCTTATGAATACCCCTTTTATCATACAACTTTTTGCAATAAATACATCCAATTTTATTTTGTCGTAATGATGAATCATTATCATCAGGTTGATTAGTAGCACTAATATGTGTAGAAATATCGTAAGGATTTTCTGCTGCTGCTGCTGCTGCTGCTGCTGCTGGGGTAATATTCAGCGAAGAATCTTCTGATGTGTGACATCTCGAAATGTGGGTATTGATGCCTCGATGAGTAAAAGATTTATCACATAAAGTACAAGTGACAGAAGAAGTGTTAGTAAAATCAAATGGAGTAGACAGAGGGATGTTGGTTGACATCACTGATAAATTAAACTAAAACGCGTAAATAAACTACACAAAAACTAAATAAAACGAATTAATGTTTGTAAGCACTGTTGCTATGTAAAATCAACAAGCCTATAAAGTCACTAGAAAACACACTGAATTTCTTGAAGATTCACATGATGAAAAACTTTCCTAATATACACATGAAGAAACGAAATAAGAAAGTCTTCGGATAATCAAGAATTAATCCAGTTAAGGATATTAATCACATAATAAACGTTTGAAATGAAAGAGCACACATTGATCAAACCATGGCCTTCTGTAGACAACTACATAATAAATATTGGACTAATAGTTATTAATTAATAGGCCTTCATTAATACTTGTAAGTATGAGATTATAAAATACAAATGTAGTCTCTTCTTTTGTGAAACATTTTAATACGAAATAGTTACAATAGAGTATACCCATAAATTATTAGTCCATACTTCTGTGAAACAAGTCTCAGTTATCGAGTATCTACTAGCACAATACACAATTACCATCTTTCAATTGAGTAATTTTAAACATTTGCTTTGAATAATCCTATGGTTTTGTCGAAAATTTGTATCTTTCAGAATTTTTACGAATTATTCATATCTGTACACTCTGCAAAACTCTGTATTCTGCACTCTGCACTCTGTATTCACGCAATATTAATATGATATCGAACAGCTCCTGTAAATTTTATATTTCCTTATGAAATGCGGATAATTTTCTTGACAAAGACGTGTCTCACAGTCACAAATTGCATCTAGCTTGTGAAAATGCAGGTGTTCAAAGCGTTTGGTTATTCACTGTATATTATACACCAACAAGTATTTTGTGGGGAAATATCAGAATCTATCATGTGTTTTGGAACCAGTTTTGTCAACTGTGAATTTCATTCACTCTTGTGGACTTAACTATCATAGTTCCGTGATTTTTTTTGTCAGAAATGTAAGCCGAATATCCTGACTTACCCTATCATACAGCAGTTCAATGGATCAGCAGCAGTAAAGTTATATTACGATTTTTTTAACTCAAAGCAGAGATTAAAATGTTTCTCATGGAGAAAAATCACCATCTGCTAATTCTACCACTATTATCGAACACTGAATGACTTTGGAAATTAGCATTTGCTGCTGATATCTTGGAATCTCTTAATGGTTTTAACTTAAAACTGCAAGGCAAAACAGTGTTTACACAAGGTGGACCAAAAAAAACAGACAATTTTAAACCTCTTCTTATTTCGCCTAAGCTGAGTTGGGTTAGACTGCAAACATATTTGTTGTGTTTCGGAATGTATACCATTTAACCCTTAACAAAGAATGTGGTCTGATTTAATGTTGGCATAGCTAGCAACAATGTAACATAAACAAACTTCCAATATTTTAAAGTTATCACTGTTGTTTTTAATCAAAGTAAAGATAGGATGGAAAATTGGAGTGGTGTGCAGCAACGTGCACTTGCCATAAAAGCTTATGACAAAAGTGGTGATAGTTTCATTGCTGTACAGCATTTGTTTCAACAAAATTACAATATCGGTCATAATGATCCAATACCATCTGTGCATGCAATAAAAATGTGGCTGAAAAATTTCGAAGAGACAGGTTCTGTTCTAAAGAAGAAGTCTACAGGGAGAATAAGATGTATGCAAACACCAGAGAATGTTGTTACTATAAGAACCGCATTTGAGCAAAGCCCTAATTGTTCTTCTCAACATCACTGTATTTCTTTTGGAATATCACGTCCTAGTCTGTGCTGAATATTGGATAAAGACTTAGTTTCATCCATACAAAATCCAAATGGTTCAAGCATTATAGGAAGATGAAACAGTACGTCATATGGACTTTCGCCAGTGATTTATACAGCTCATGAATGATAATGAGAACATCGTCCATAACCTGATAATGAGCAATGAAGCAAATTTTCATCTATCAGGATATGTTAACATACAAAATTTTTGATACTGGGCCAGAAATAACCCCTGTGAATTACACCAGGAACCATTAGACAGTGCCAAGGTCAATGTATGGTGTACCATATCGTCATCAACAGGGACACTTGGTTCTAGCAAGATGGAGCGAGACTGCTGGAGAATCAATGAGATGCCTGAGACATATGTTCCCAAATCACATCATTTCAAGATACGAAGATATCCATGGCCAGCAAGGTCGTCAGACCTAACAAGTTGCGATTTCTTCTTATGGGGGTATTTAAAGATTAAAGTCTTCAGTCGTCCTCCACCACAAGATATCGAACAACTGAAAGAAAGAATTCATGTTAAAGTGTTTCGAATCTTTGTGCAAATGTCGTGCTGTGTGATAGCCTCTCTACAATCGAGAATCAAAAAATGTGTAGAGCTAAATGTAGGCCATCTTAGGAACATGGTATTCAAAACTTGAGAATTTTTTTTTTTTTGCAACAAAGCAAATTGTATGTTAAGTACTTAATATTAATTGTAAGTACCACTTGCTGAGATTTATCAGTAATAAATATCAAGAATTCAAAATCGCCCGTTTTTTTGGACCACCAAGTATGTGAAACCTATACTGTGTTAAAGTCATTTCGACAACTAACATTGAGTCACAAATCACGTCAGGATGGTTTGTTCATTTCCATGCTGTCAAAAATTACAAGAACTGAAATCTACATTCCCGCACAAATTTGCAGCAGATACATTTTCTGATCTTGGTGCAAATGTAAAAGGCATTTCCATTTTTCAAAATCCATTTCACTGTATAGTGAGGAGCATCCACCTATCCTTTAACTGGAAGCAATTAATCTGCAGTGTGATGACATGCTAAAAGCCAACTTCCGTGAGAAGAATCTAACAGAATTTGTCAATGTCTTCCAAATGATCAGTTAAAACCATATGCTCAGGGATTTATATCAGTATTTGGCAGCACCTACCTGTGTGAAAAGACATTTTCAAAGATGAAGTATGTAAATTCTAAATATAAATCAGTATTAACAGATGATCATTTGCAGCCAATTTTGATGGTAGGGTATACTTAATTTGAACCTCAGTTTGGTGAAATACTATTTAAAAAAAAAGCAATTTTATTCTCATTAGTAGACCTATATTTCAACAATTGTTTACTTCTCATTATTGTTGTTGTTGTTATTATTATTAAATTTCTCGTTCAATAAATTTGTGAAAATTACTTTTTGTGGTTATTTAAGTGCAACTGGAGAGATTAGATCTGTCGCACAACATGTGCAAGATTGGCTAGAGGAGAATAAAAAACAATACAATTAAAAATTGCCTATCCTGACGTCATACGCCAGGTCTTAATCTCTTCTGCTATATGCCGACTTAATACCTTCGAGTTTGCCTCTTGGCCCAAAGAAACTAAAATAGTTACTATTTGGCCCATTGGGAAAAATGTTTGCTGACACCTGCTGTAGCAGATTATAGTGATTGTAGGCCATTTTTTTTCGAAGACATCAACAAAGAGTCTCTTGCTGTCATTAACACTCCTCACATGCTATAGTCGTTATTCGAGGTTTAACTGCCATAGTAGTATAGTGATTCCTTAAGATCTAGTTGACAAGAAATCGATCATCTAGGGCTGAAGTCTTTTTTTTCTGCCAGATCCAGATCTTCTGAATGAACGATTTCCTGAAAGACAGTCACCAGCCCTCAGCCTCATGTTCTCATTGCCTGATAATAGATATCTTAACCTTAAGACACTGAAAAATGTACAGTACCAGAAAAAAAGTAATGGGCTGCTTGAATATTTGAAGTCCCACATACATGGCACTGCACATGGTCAAAGACCTAGAGCAGAGATACACAAGGTATCTCTTAACACAGTTATTGAAGTTTGTTCTTTTTCGAGTATTGTAACCTGTTCTGAAAAGACTTGAAAAGATACGAGAAAAGGGATTTGCTGTAAATAATCGTGCTGTAAAATCGAAATTTATTTATTTATTTATTATTTGGACCTTTATGAGGATATTGATATCCGTGCAGAAGTGAAACCTTCCATCTCACCTCAGTAGTTCAGATGGCTCGAACATCTGCATGTCATGTGTAGGGGAGCAAGTTCGAGCCTCATCCAAGTGAATTTTCTGAATTATGTTAAAATGGAGTTTTATAGAGATGCTGCTAGCATTTCAAAATAAAGATAAACACAACAATTATAAAAAGAAGTTCCCTAAAGCTCCATAATGCTTCCACTTTAGATTTCTTGCTGCTCTCCACAAACAGTTTCCTATGCTGGAACAACATACTGGTGTTTCACAAGTCTGATTGCATTAACATATTTTCTGGGAAAGTCATACAGTACAATTCAACTACTGATTCATTCATTCATTCATTCATTCATAATGTTCTACCCAAGGTAAGTCTTTCACTGCAAACCCAGCATTCTTCAATCTTTCCTACACTTCCTTTTAGTCTCCATATATGATCCATATATCTTAATGTTGTCTATCATCTGATATCTTCTTCTGCCCCAAACTTCTTTCATTCACCATTCCTTCCAGTGCATTCTTCAGTAGGCAGTTTCTTCTTTACCAGTGATCCAGCCAATTCTTTTTCCTATTCCTATTAACCAGTGATTGTTCTTAGCTAAAACTTTCAGTCCATTTTTTTTAAACTCTATATATAAATGTCATTAATATTTCTTACAATGACATAATATCATTAGTGCAGTTAATTAAATCAAGGGTCTTCAGTATGTCGTCAAGAAAATCAAGAACTTGTCCTTTTCTTCCAGAAAAACCACTTTGTTCTCGCCAGACATGTAATAACTCCGTGTAATCTGCGCCTGTAAACCCGAAAATAAATATATATCCAAAAGTGGCAAAATATGTAGCTGAATTTTCTACCTCTACCCTTTGTAAAAAAAAAAGCAAGCTTAATAATAATAATCCATAGGAGTGGGCAGTAGTTGTTTAACTTTCTGTTAAACTGAAACATCGATCCCAAGACTATAAAACTCCATTTTAACATTATCCATGGCAGAACCTCACTGGGACGAGGTTCGAACCTGCTCAGTTGAGTCATCTGAGCTACTGAGACGAGATGAAAGGCTACTCTTCTGACTGGCATGTTTATCTGCTCACGAATGTTATTGTGTGAATTGTGCTATGAAACGACCTCCAAGAGTTGGCCCATTACTTTTATCTGGTACTGTATATAGCTCTACACTTTTGTGTCTGTGTCAGGTGAAGATCCAGGGTCAGAATGAAGAGATGCTGCTAGCAGCTTGTGAGCAGTTCCTCGGGAAACAGGAGCATGAGATCCAACACATTGCTTTGGTCACATTGGAAGGTCATCAGCGAGCAATCATGGGCAGCATGACTGTTGAGGTTGGTAAGACATGAGCACATATATTAAATTAAGACTTGTTTGTGTTAAATTCAGTGTCAAGAACAAAGTTGACTGAGTATAATGGACAGTGAAAAGCATTATGGTCATCTGATCTTCTCACTTACCTCTTCAAGTAAATTTCAGTTATGCCTAACCAGTCACTGGCATAATTCAGGCAGTAGGACGTTTGTATGCTGATCTGGAGTTGCACTCGGGCGTGAGTTCGATTATCTGGTTGAGTTTTTTCCAAGGTTTTCCCCAACCATAAGAGAAATGTCAGGTAATCTGTGACGAATTCTCGACCTCATCTCGCCAAATATAATCTTGCTATCACCAATTTCATCGACACTAAATAATGCAGTAGTTGATACAGCGTCGTTAAATAACCAAGTAAAGAAAAATGCGTATCCAAAGATCTTGTTTTCTTCACAGGTTAATGTTCTAAGTTTTAGGTAAGTTACAATGAGATGGCAGGATAGATGATCATATACATAGGCTCTGCTGTAGGTCATTCAGCTGACATTTAAAAAGAACAGGAAAAAAAAAATAATTTTGAAAATCAAAATCACGAAAAATCTAAGATGAGAATATATTATCCTTACAAAACTATGTAGGTTTACATTGTTAAAACCAGAGACTGAAATGTTTGTGAAGAAATGAAATAGACATTATGCACTTACAGAATTAAATTTTTATATCTTGTTTAGTAGAAACAAAATGTACAGTTTTTAAAAATTATGTGCTGTTCTTCCTTTCCTTCAGGACGACTTAAAATGGTCTTCACAGCTTTTGGTTCTGTTTGTTTTATCCACTGTGCTCCCCATATTAAGGGATTAAATAACCTGTCCATTGCAAGTATAAACTTTCTTAAATTGGTTGAATCTTCTACATATTTTCATGAGCCAGCAAGTTGTTGCTAAAATATTTGCACATCCATACCTCTATTTACAATAGTTTAGGACATAATCTACACATGGGACCATTAATGAAACCTGGAGGCATAAAAAAATTATGTTTTATATAACAATGCTCGCAACTGACGAGGTTATATCAGCGTTGCCGGTGTGCCAGAATTTTGTCCCGCAGGAGTTCTTTTACATACCAGTAAATCTACTGACATGAGCCTGTCACATTTAAGCACACTTAAATGCCATCGACCTGGATCGGGATCAAACTCGCAACCTCAGGCACAGAAGGGCAGCACCCTAACGACTGCACCACTCAGGCCGACTAAAGGCTTGAAAATACCTCAATTGCAATAAACGCAATAAAAATAAGAAGCATGACTTTTGCTCCTTTTTCATTTTGCTTTCGTCTGCTATAGAGCACATGGACCAGAGAGTGTAACTCATACTCTCTGACATGGACATGGACTGGATATATTGTTCCCAGGCAGGGGTGAAGGGAGGCACCAACTGTTTGTAATATTTCGATTGCTGATTTTTAAATTAAAGTAATTGCTGGTTATTATTGAATTTAAATAGGAACGTTCATTCAGTGTTATACCACAGTCTAGTATATACAGTCACGAAGCTTAATACTTTATAAATATGCATCCATAAATAGTTGCTAACCACCAGGATCGCAACTATCCCCTCATCACAAACACTTTCCCTAGCAGACGATAAAATGTATTGTACTTTCGATATTGTGTTCTTTTGAAAAAATTAACACCTTCCTTCCACTATTGAAATATAAAATACATAAGGTTTATATATTATTTTCATAAAGTATGTATTATATTTTATAAACTCACCTTCCTGGATCTTTCGGAAGAAGGTTAACTCTGACCTCTTTTTCTTATAATTTATAGTACTACAAACGTCGCCTTGTCCCATATTATAATTCAAATTATTGTATTTTAGCCATTTACAGTTATTACAACTGATAACAAACATTTCACAGTTTACACAAGTTTTCACAACAATGTGAAATACGGCACAGTCAATGCCTTTTCGATCTAGACCAGGCCGTAATGTGTGTTCAGGTTTTCTATTTCATTGTATGGAGCTCGGTGAAATATTATATTATAACTTTATTGCGTATCATTGCTAAGTTTTATTTAGTCTAATGTGTCCATAAGTTCCGTTTACTTCTTGTTGCATAATATGTTGCAGAAATAATTACAAAACTGTGTTATTTTAATGTGAAGAGAATTTTACATGTTAACATAATCTGTTCGCATCAACATTTTAATTGAAAAAAAGAGTTCTATTCAGTCAATACTTAACATATAATGTTAAGTATTGACTGAATAGAACTCTTTTTTTCAATTAACATTGAACTTAACAGAACCAATATGCCTTTGAAATCAACATTTTAAGTTTAGAATGGAAGTTATTTTGAGGTTTAATAAAAAAGAGTTTATATTGTGATTTTAATTTAGCACATCTACCTTCCTTAATTGTAGACAGAAAATTTACCATACCACTCCTATGAAATTAGTATATGTACATTAGTGTTACTTCGTCTCTTAGGAAGTAGATAAATACAATAATTCAGTACTCAATTGTAGTATTAAAATACAGACAAATTGAATGTAAGGGGTATCATACATGACATTATGCTTAATTATAATATATAATTGCGAATATTGGAATATTAAGTTAAATATAGTAAACATAACCTGTAATTTCCATGTGACATAACATGCATATGTAATGGTACGGCATTGGATACCACTAAAATTAGACAGAAAGGGGCAACGCGTACAGTAAACATAACCTATAATTTCAACATATCTAAATATCCGTGCAGTGCAATTGAAAATTATTGAATCCTGCATAAATGAATGTACAAGAACTTCGCAATATTTAATCGAAATAAAGGCAGGTATTACACATACGAACAACGTAATTTTCACACAAAAATTATATTACACCTTAACTCGCAAGTGAATTATGTCTGAAGTGTCTCATAATCATTGTTTTAAATTTTATTAATGCAATTACATTACATTTTAGAGAAATATGTATTACTCTTTATGCATTGCAACTAATTTATATGGTTGAAACGCCGCCCTTCGTGATCAGGTTAAGCGAATCACATAGTCTGCCTTATGGCCTGTATTAGATCACGATGGCAGTGGCACAGTCTATTGTTCCTAGTACTCACAGCGCTCCAAGCGGCTAGCAACTATCGCAAGAAATGGAAAAAATCATCCCAAGCTTCGTGACTGTATATGCTAGACTGTGGTTATACAGTCACAAAGCTCAATACATAGTAAATATGCATCCATAGATAGTTGCTAACCACTAGGATCGCTACTATCGCCTTATTAAAGACAATGCTAAATAGCATCTGCACAGTCTATTGTTCCTAGTACCCTCAAAACTCAAGCTTCGTGACTGTATATACTAGACTGTGGTTACACTGTCATAGCAAAATGGGTCTCCTTTATGTATAACTGTGCACATTTTATTTACATTTTCATGGTTTTTGTTTGTTTTTTTTTCTGACACCATTGAAACTATAGTTATTTAACTGATCAGTTATGTCCAGTACCATTTATATAATTATATCTTACTTGCTATATCTTCAAATAATGCTATAAAAAGCTATTTTTAAAACATTTTTGCTGTCTACACAAACAGTGAAAAATATTGTGTTTAATTGTGAAGTCCTTTGAAGAAATTGAAGAGATTGGTAATTCGAAAGATTTTTTGTACTATAGAGGTAACTCAAAACTCACTGACAAAATGATATGAGAGTTTATGCTGTCACGACGATTAAAGTTTTGGAGTTTTCACCATGTGTAGGGACTTAATATTTTCAACATTTCGGAACTATCCATAGAAGCTTAGACACATAATGAAGTTCGTGAAATTTCCACAGGAATCTAAGTACTTTTAAAATAAATGGTGGAAAATCCAAAACTTTTCTTCTGTTTACTGAAATTATGATAACGGCAAGAATGGAATTAAAGGTGGGAGATTCCAAGAAAGCAAGACCACCACAAATCTCACAGGACCTGCCCTGTTTTGAACTCTTGTTCCTTTGATGAGAAGTTATCAGCAGACTGGACAATGTGTAAAAGCCACATGTATGGCCTATATGAGTATAATGAAAGGTTAAAAGTGCATATAGTTCCAATGTTTGTTGCGTCTTTAGGAAATCTACAAAGACCGTAAAAAATTCAGCAAGCAGGTGTTCGAGGTTGCATCATCTGATCTGGTGAATATGGGCATCACAGTTGTATCGTATACCTTGAAGGATATCAGGGACGAAGAGGTAAGTGTAATCTTCCTCTCTCGATTGTATGAAACTGTGGAAAGCCATTTAGAGGTACTTTGCATGCTGTATTAGTTTCTGTGTACATAGAGTAAGAACGTGGTGGCAAACATAGTGTTCTCTATATGTGCTCATTTTTATATTTTATTGCATAATTTATATGGAAGGTAAGTTAAAAGTATGGAACACTGTTTGTAGTTCTTCTAGTTTTAATTTTATAAAGAAATTTTATATACAAAAGTATATGTATAGGGTGAGAAGAGGAATATTTTGAACCTATTTTGAAAAACTTACGTTTTTCATTTATAAAGAATTATTTTTAAATAACACAGCACACTTGATTTTTTTTTCTCTCTTCCATTTTTGGATTCATCAGGTGTCAGAACATACAAATTTATATATATATTTTACAATTTATAAATCATTGCGTCAAATTTATATTCCCAATGTATGTGTACAACCTTAGACACAAAATTGACCGATCTCCTGTAGCGTGAACTTGTCTTAAGTCCACTTTGGGCAGTGCCTGATTCACACGACTAGGGAAAGGATGTTCATTTTGTACTTAATTTACGCCTTGAATGTATCTTTGTTATAGATTATTATAATACTTGATGTATAAATAAACAGAAAAAGCAACAAACAAACAAGACGAAGGAAAAATAGAGTGGAGTTGTGCATAAGAAATTCGTTCACCTGTAAACCTAAGCTCTCACGGAATCAACTGAAGTCTTCTGAAGGGGACTTTGAGTATGACAGCAGATTCCCCCCCCAGGCTTCTGTAAAGCGGTACACTTACTGTACAGCATCAAAAATTTTTAAGAAGTTCAATGAAATTGGAAGTGTTAAAATTAAGGAAAAGTCGGAAGATGAAAACAAGTTACTGGTGATGAAAAAGCTTCGATATTTTATTAGCTGTAGAAGAATACCCACATAGTTAAGAGGCCCTCATACAAGATACACCTGCTGCAAGAAATCAGTGAAGATGACTTCGATAGAAGAATTCAGTTTCGTGAAACTCACAGTGACATGATCAGCCAGAACTCTGACCTTGTGAATAAAATCGTACTTACTAACAAAGCTACTTCCTATCTACATGGTACTGTAAATCGTCATTACTGGGCTCCAGAGGATTCACATTGGATGATAGAACACCTTACACATTGCTCACTAAAAGTAACTCTGTGGGTTGATGTAATTGACAGCAGAATTATAGGTCCATTTTTCATAGACGGGAATTTAAATTCAAATAAACCTTCTGGAGAATAAAATAGTTCCATCTTGTGATACTTTATTCCCTGAGGAACAAAGAGGAATTCAAGATGATATCTTATTCCTGCAAGATGGTGCCACTGCACATTATGGAAGGGAGATGGTGAATTACTTGAACCAAGAATTTCCAGGATAATGGATAGGCAGAAATGGAAGTATTGAATGGCCCCCAAGTTCCCCTGATCTCAACTCATTCATTTCTTCTATTTGAGTTGTAGGATCTACCGAGACTGGTCATGAACCTAGAAGAGTTAAGAATGAGAAAAGATTAACCAAACAGTACTGCTGAAAAACATTGAACTTTTTCAAGACAGACTTATGCATTGCTTGGCATCAGTGCTGATTATTTTAAACTCCTTGAACGATATAACATGTGACACAATTAGAACATTGTTAAATTGTTTTTAATGGCTTTTCTTTCTTTAAATTCTATGCCTTGTATTATTGTTGTAGTTAAATTTCAATGATGCATATCCATTTTCTAAGCCATTGATGTGTTGTTCGTATTTTAATTTATGAAAGATAAAAGGTTTTTGTATTTTGTATGTTTGGAGACTTGAAGAATCCAAAAATGGTAAAATAAGTACATGGTGCCATTTACAAAAGACTATTTGGCAGGTACATGCTTTATAAATAAAAAACATAGTTTTTGAAAACAGGTTCAAAATATTCCTTTTTACAACCCCTATAACTTGTGTATGCAGTGTGTTTCGAAAGTCACGCATATTTTCTGCTACAGCTATATGGAAATGTTTTTCGAAAAACGCTTGGGCATGTCAAACAGTATATTTTAAAAGACACTTTTTCACAAAAACAAACCTTGTATTTTTCTGTACACAATCTGAAAGATTTTGTTATTTTCCATGGTTACACAAGCTATCAATTGTTTTATACAACAAACGTTACTATAGTAACAAAATAAATAGTTAAAATAAACGTGTTACAGAAGCAAATGTTAAAAATGTTGTTCATTTACAATCTGGCAATGTGAAAGACGCAGAACAAATTCCTATTTAACATTTTCATTGACTGCTGATGGTATTTCTCTAAACTCCACTGATATTCTTCTTTTCAACTCCTCAATATAGCAGGCTTCGTAGCAAATATCTTACCTTTCAAATAACCCCATAGAAAGTAATGAAAAGGAGAAAGATCTGGCAATCTTGCAGATCACTCTACAAATCTTCTTCTTCCGACCCAGCTATTAGGAAACACTTCATTCAGATATTGCCGTACAGGAGCAGCATAATGAGGAGGAGCCCCATCTTGCTGACACCAGATGGAATCATTAGGTAAGTCTGGATCCTGGAGGTTTGAGTGAAGAACGGCAAGAGCTGGTATTAACTCTTCACCCAAAAATTCTAAATACCGGTCCCTAAGGGTATCATAAAAAAAGTAGGGGCCCACAATTCTCCATCCTAGAATTCCAGCCCATACATTTATCTTCTGGGGAAATTGCGTGTGAGTTTCTACCATCCAGCGTGGGTTAGTTTCTGACCAGTACCTGCAATTTTGTCTCTTCTCTTCTCCATTCAAACATTATGTACTTTAGATTCATCAGAGAAACAAGCTTGATATGAAATTGAGATCTCTATCGCAGAGGTTGGTCATTGCCTCAGAGAACTGCAATCTTCCATCTTCATCTTCCATTAGCTCCTACAAGGGCTGTACATTATAAGGATGATATTTATTACAACACAGCAGTCTCCAGATGGTTGTTCTCGGCACATCAAATGTAGATCAAAATATCTAGCTCCAATTCTTCAGTAGCTGATCTTTGGACATCTCTCACATGTCCATTTTCATTGAATTTGTTCTGCATTTTGCTCACAGTAGATTGATAAATAGGAGGTCGATCTGTATGTATTTCATTGAAAAGTGCACATACTTCATCTTGTGTAAATTTCCTGTCACCATATCCAGTCATCATTAAAATCTCAATTCTCTCACTTTTACTTGATAACATCGTTATTTTCTGTTAATTTCTACGAATAAACTGCTTCCGTAACACCAGGAAATCCAACTATTTATTTTGTTACCATAGCAACGTTTGTTGTATGAAACAATTGATAGCTTATGTAACCATGGAGAATAATAAAATCTTTGATATGGTATACAGAAAAATACAGAGTGCCGTTTAAAAATGTTTCCGATGACAACTCGCACAACAATGATATCAAGAACAGTTTGTTTTCATGAAAAAGTGTCTTGATTATACATCTAAAATACGAAAACAAAAATACACACAAGATTGCAACCTCATTCAAGAAATTAAATTACAACATTGCATACAGAACAAATAATACTCTATAAAAACATCTCAACACACAAACAAGTACAACCACACAGACGTATACAAACTCAAATGTAACACCTGCAACAACTTCTTCTACATAGGACAGACAGGCAGATCATTTCAAACACGTTACAAAGAACACATCACAGCCATAACAAAATTACAAAACACTTCCACATATACAGAACACATCACAAATGCTAACCACACCTACAGAGACATCAACACAAACATGGAAATTCTACACATCCTACCAAAAAGCCAGAAACTAAACACACTGGAACAATACGAAATATACCAACACACCAAAACACATCCAAATGAAATTCTCAACGCACAACTCAATTTCAGAACACACACACACACACACACACTCTTTGACTCCACATTACAATACACAAACACACTCCCACAGGAAACAAAACAAAAGGCATCAAGACGCAACAGCCAGTTCTGAAGAAGGTCAATAACAGACGGAAACATATTAACCAGGTATGATAGAATTTAACACAAGAAAGACATATAATATTTATTCCGAAGAAAAAGTGTCTTTTAAAATATCCTGTTTGACATGTCCAAGCATTTTTCGAAAAACGTTTAACTGTAGCAGGAAATATGCGTGACTTTTGAAATGCACTGTATAGAGTTTCTTTATAAAATTAAAAATTGGAAAGTTACAAGCAGTGTTCCATATTCCAGGGTATACAATAAATGGAACATTGAAATATTGGTGAAGTCTGACTTCCCTTTGTGAAGAACATAATTACTTATGCGACATTGGTACTTTAGAACAAAGATACTTCGGTCTTCGATAGAAATAAGAGTATCATTTATAGTTCTCACTTTCTTGCAAATCAAGTCTTGCAACATCAGTTGTGTGTACAATCTTTCACTCTTCTTATTAGGTTTTATAAACAGTACTCTTCACTATTGTTAGAGAAACAAAAATAAATTAGTTTCATATTTGTTACTAATGTGTAATTATATATATATATATATATATATATATATATATATATATATATATGTATACAGGATTGTAGCATTTATCATCAACTACATATAGATAGATATTGTATTCTACAGAGTATCTCAAGTATTAATGTAGGTATTGCTCTGCTAATTGCATGTCTAGGGCGCTTAAACTCAGCAGTTGCACTGAACAGAGAAGATGAAATAGTCTTTCTTATATGGAAAATTTCCTCCTGTGTAAAAAGGTTAAGACTACCCATAATAATGCTCAACTAATTGCAGTGTATTGGGGAAATATCAGTACCAGTGAGAGGTAGGTATTATTGGTACAGCGTGAATCATTGTGTGCACAGCTGCATCCCCTTGACACTAACAGAGATTTCCAAAAAAGTTGGTTTAGCAGAAAGTACTTTACTAATTAGTTGTAGGATTTAATGAAAAAAAAAATCATTAGGTTGTACCTGTTTAGATGCAAGTGGAGCTACCTTGTTTGACATGAGGAAATAACATTCCTTTCATGTTACTTATTTATAAGAAAATAAAACTTACTTGGCTTTTGAGAACTTTAGTAGTTTACAGCATCTAACTGTTGAATTCTAAGATTTGTGAGAAATGACATCTTTATTATAAATACATTTATTAAATATAAACAAAGAAGAGCTGAAGTAATATTGTGATCTTTAATCACAACATTATAAAAAAATGCGAACATTGAATATTTGTACAGTCATTCTTTTCATGTGTAATAAAAACACTTATAATCACTGTGAAAATAGTAATAGATCATATTTACAAAAAGTATTATGGCTCAGTTATTAATTAAAGTCTTAAATTAATATGTATTCATTATGTATCCCTAAAGGCTGGCATGGCATGTGTAGTATTTAGATCTTTAATTGTGTGCCCCATAATAGCCAGATACTAGTCTGTAAGAATAGCTAATTTGGTAACTCATCTTGTCAGTTGTTCATTTCAGTGTTTTAGTACACAGAGAAAAGTTTGCATTTTTCTCGTGCTCTTCAAGTGTGATAATTCAACCTGCATGTCATTGAATTTTGTCCACCTATTCCTTTATTAATGGACTATAAAGTCTCAAGTACCTACCGAATATTGATCCACATCTTCATCCTGAGCTGCATACCAGTCTTATCAAATACAGTCTAGTCCCAATCTGTTTCCTTGCATTGCAGGAGCAAAGGAGTGGAAATTGATGAAACATTGTTCGCATTTATTTTTTTAGTGTTAATCTTCCTAATATTGTTTGACCTTTGTAATCACATAATATTCTATTATTCTGTTTTAGAAAATCTAATTATATTCGCATATGAAAGTATGGAATTCTTTTGGCTGTCCATAAGATATTGTCTACATTTTTATGGTCATCATAATACACCATTAAATTGCAAATGCCCTAATAAATTAGGTTTAAACTTCACACCTTAAATGTTTATCTTTAACTAGAATTAGTTTTATATAAGCCAATAGAACTGTCCTGAGTGAGGGAAAAAGCGATACTGAATCATTCAGAAAAGGTATAGTTTGAACTTCTCTGTTGCTGGTGAAGTACACAAGAATTTGATACGTTTCGAAAATTGGGTCTTATCACCTTGTTTACCTGAAAACGAAGGTAGATTCGGTCATTGAAATGTTTTTTGTTTTTGTATACTTCGCCAGCAGTGGATTACACTTTTCCCTACAGAATTATTGAATTTATATTACTTATATACATGATATAATTGAAATACGCTTAACATTGAACCCTGTGTTGCATTTGAGTGTTTATATGTGTAATTGTACTCAAATATTTGTTATTTGTATTAACTCTCAACCATTTTGGATAGGGTTAAATTCAGTCTGAGAGCATGTTTTACACAATAGTGTGGAAAATAGCCTTGTGTTTGGTAAGTGTTGACATATTTTTGAGTTGACATTGAATGTTGAATTAGATGAATTAATAGTCACATACTTCTGCAACATCAAAAAAGAATTGTACTAATGGCTGTGTGTTATATTACGGATTTTTATTCAGTTATATTCTGAAAATGTTAGATAGCATTGAGTATCTACCAGTTTTTTTCTTGTACCTGTATGTATCTGTATGTTATCACAACTTGCACAAACTTAGCACAAGGCTTATATCTTGAATAATATCTTGAATGTGTCAGTCGAACATTAAAGGAAAAAAATCATTTACTATCCCAAATTTTGTAAGTCTTGTAAATTTCTTTATTCATAGATGTAGAGTAGAATCTCTCAACACTGATAGTAATACAGAATGGTATATGAAAACTGCGTCATGTTATATTTTTCTTGCATGTCTTATTATACTTCAGTAATATTTTAAAATGTATATTTTATATGTGTTTGTTATCTGGATTATTATTTATATAAAGTTACAACGAAAATAAAAAATTTGTGCTTTGTCATGAAGGATATTTCATCTGTAATTTCAGAACAACATGATTAGGATGCAAAGAGTGATTCAGCATTTCTTATGTCCTATGTTATAGGGTTTTGTGAGCAAGAGATGTAGGAGATATTTTGAATTTGTAAATCATTTCCTCTTAAGTTTACTTATGAAGGCAGGTATTTTATACAGTTACTTAACACTGTTTATAGAAAACTTTGAAATTATTATTATTGTTTGAATTTTTTTTACAATGACTATGATCTACAATCAGTGATACAGTCGAACCTCAATACAACAATTTTCTGGAAACTAGAAAAATTGTATTGTTGTATTGAAGAGTTATGAAATTTCGCGTAAATTAATGTCCTAAAAAGTAATATAGTAGAAATAAGTGTAAAATATTACATACCGAAACTATGAAATAACATTTACTTATCATTTGATTACTTGAAGTACTAATTCACTTGCCCTTCAAGCATTTGTTTAATCAGTAATTTTGTACTCTGTTTTGCTTTTGAGGTTTTCAGCAACAAATACATTTCTAATTGTTTCTTCAGGCACAATAAAATGTTTTGGTGTACACTATAGACTGTGCTGGCCATTTGCTAAATTATTTTCAGCTGTCCAATTAGTTCCAAGAGTGGAGGGATGCTTATTGAATATCAACCTTCTCATCAGAAGAATCATTTGCATCATTACTGTCTTCTGTGTTCGGTGATGATTGCTTCTTCAATACGAGTGTATTATTATCCACTGAAACATAGTCGTCAGTTTTCACTTCACTATTATTTCTTTCAGCAGTTTTGAAGTGTACATGTTAAGAACATTACCTGAATTTTGTTGTGAATCATCATCTAAGATCTCACACATGTTTATCACCAACAAGTTTAGCATGTCATCAACAGTTTGTTATTGTGTTCATTTGAACTTCCTACCAACTTCCTGTGATTATGTCATACACCTGTTTCACATCGATTTTGTAAGGGTGCTCCATCTTTCTTTCATTATGGTAATCACTCATTGAACCAGGTGGTAATGATACTTAGTCTGGTTTTTGATGATCCCCATGTCCAATGTCCAAGGATTGCAACACTGGTATTCCGCATTCTCAAATTTGATGAATTATTGTCAACACTACAATATTGTTCACCAACAACAAAATATTTTTCTTTTTCCTCTTAATTTCTTTGTTAGTTGAAATCAGCCACTCACTAAATAAAGCAACAGTCATCCAGCCATCCAAATGGTCTTGTTGGCTTTATATAGAACTGTAACAATAAGCAATAAATTGCTAATTTGAACTTGATTTAAAGTCTTGAGAAATTTGAGTGAAATTTTATTGTGTTTTAATTTCCTAGATGTACCATAAGTTACATTTGTTAACTTCTTTCATTATACAGGGTGTTTAAAAATACAGGGCATAATTTCAGGTATGTATTTCCCACATGTAGACAATCAAAATAGTTCATTACAACATGTGTCCGGAAATGCTTTATTTCCGAGTTATAGTCTTCACAACATTGAAATTCACCGGAACGTTTTTCTTTCCGCAGGTCGTTGCCGTCAAAGGAGACATTAAGAGGGTCTGACAGTTCATTCCGAGGCGAAGGTTACATTCAGTGTTGTGTAGGCGTTAGACTGTGCGACATGTATTCAAATCAAGAGCTGGCAGAGATACACTTCATGTACGGTAAGGCAGACGGCAGTGCTGCACTGGCTCGTCGTTTGTACCAGGAGAGGTACCCACAGCGACAATGTCCAGATCGGAAGACATTTGTACGTCTCCATTACCGTCTGTGCGAGTATGGAAAATTTAACTCTCCTGGTTTGGGAAGGGGACGACCAAGATCTACAACTCCAGAAGTACAGGAGGAGATTCTGGAGGCTGTGAACATGACTCCTTCTATCAGCACACGAAGGGTAGCGTTGCAAGTCAATGTTCCTCATACGACTGTCTGGAGACTGTTGAAAGAGTATCAATTGTATCCTTATCATTTGCAACGTGTACAGGCCCTGTCACCAGCAGATTAACCTGCACAAGTTAGGTTCTGTCAGTGGTTCTTGCAGCAGTATGGTGTAAATCCGAACTTTCCTGCCTTAGTATTATTTACAGATGAAGCACAGTTCACACGAGATGGCATAACAAATTTCCACAATCAGCATGTATGGGCATATGAAAACCCACATGCAATTGTTACATCTCATCACCAGGTGCGGTTCTCCCTCAACATGTGGGCTGGTATCATTGGTGATCGATTAGTTGGACCGACCCCATGTACTTGTAAACAGACTTACGGGGCAGGCGTACACAAACTTCCTGGAAAACACCATACCTCATGTTTTAGAAGACACTCCACTGATCAATCGTCAACACATTCACTTCTTGCATGATGGTGCTCCTGCACACTTCAGTCGTACGGCTCGCCGGTACTTGGATCGAAGGTTTCCTGATCGATGGATAGGTAGAGGTGGCCCAGTTGCTTGGCCTCCATGCTCACCTGATCTGAACCCTCTCGATTTCTACTTGTGGGGCCATTTAAAATCATTGGTTTATTTGTCTCCGGTGCCTGATTTGGAATCCCTTCGGAATCAAATTGTGGCATGTTCTGAGGACATACGCAATACTCCTGGTGTTTGGGATCGTGTTCGCAGGTCAATGAGACATCGATGTGAGGTCTGTATTCAAGCAGGAGGTGGAAATTTTGAACATCTTCTGTAATGACAACGACCTGCGGAAAGAAAAATGTTCCGGTGAATTTCAATGTTGTGAAGGCCATAACTCGGAAATGAAGCATTTCCGGACACATGTTGTAATGAACTATTTTGATTGTCTACATGTGGGAAATACATACCTGAAATTATGCCCCGTATTTTTTAAACACTCTGTATATTACGAAAAGGATAAATGGTTCAAATGAAATTTTAATTAATAGAAGTACGGCATTTTTTATACAATATGTTGTAATTTTTCTGCATTGTCAAAATTTGTATGCATTTTCATTACTTTTTAAATGAACGAGCATTGTTAAAATTAAAATTTTAAGCTTTTAACTGAAACGTCATAAAACAAAATAGTATTCAAAATTAGTGAGTAATACAGCATATTTAAAAAAAAGGCATTTACCTGGCAAATTTTTCACATTCTTTTGAAGCATCTTGGGTTAGCAGAACACCCAGTTCAGCTTCGTGATTGAAGAAACATTAGTGCAAAACAAAACTGTAAGACATACTAGTTTTGTTCTCCACTTTTACACTTGTCTTGTCTGTATGCCATTGTTTATTCGGACATCAGCTGATAAAATTAACCAGCTCAGAAAATGTCATCTGTACTGTATTTTTACATAATTTCAGCCATTTGAATAGTGTGCCAAGAATTAGTTTTAACAGTGGGAGCAGATTTCTTCTCCTGCTACCACTTTAATATTTTTCCCCCATAGCTGTTTTTAAAATGTTGTAACCGTTTGTTGCTTGTTTGAAGTTCGAACCACCAATACACTAAGAAAATGAAGCACTTCTTGACGCAGAATAGGACCTGATATAGGAATATTATATGCTCTCATTTCATTAAACCATTTCAAGGTAGCATTGTTAACTTCATCTGCTATCTGCTGCAATTTTTAAACATCTTCAGGATTAGTTTTGCCAATTGGGAGCTGTCCTCTTTCTTTGCATTTGTTTATGAATGTTGCAAATGTTGTCTGGCAAAACCATCCTTTTTGCAATCTGATTCAGTCTCCTGTCTAAATCACTGAACACAGCTTATTTAGCCTCCAAACTGATTTGTTTTTGTGTTACACCTGCTGTCATGAACAACTTAACACTCAAATGTGAAAGGCGCCAGGCAGTCATCAAGACAGTGGCAGGCAGAACAATAAACGCAAATCCTGATGAGGGTCACGCACCCAAGAAGCAGTGAAGATCTATTGTATATAACACACTTCTTGCACTGAATGCCAAGGTCGCCCAACAAAAGTGTGAAAAAGGGTAGACGAAATAACAGGAAAACATCTTTAAGAGGATGATTCAAAGTGAAAAGTGAAATATTGAACATGAAAATCAAGAAAATTTAAAAAAATTATTATAATTTTATCATTCCATTGGGGTTTCTAAAATATTTGACAATCATTATAATGATTTGAATATACAAAATATGCTAGGACTGATAAAATTTATCATTGTAACAGAGTTTATTACTATATTGGTTTTCATTGTACGGAGGTTTGACTGTATAATGAAACTTGTTGCTTCATTGAACTCAGAAAGGGACTGATTGATGGTTACATGGTTATAATATTTTGTGCAAACCCCAAACATTCATGTGAAGATACTAATACTTTGAATATACAGGGTATTTCATAAGTAACGAGTCTATTGAAAAATTAACTATTTTGGATAATTTTTTGAAATGATGTTTATCCTCACGAGAAAGAACCCTTCCCAGTGCCATACAGTCGATTTGGAAACAAACATCCCCTTCCTTCACCGCCAGAGCTATTAAACGAAAGAATGGTTAGTGTTTTAAATCATTATTAAGACACACAAATGTAAAAACAATTTTAAGTGTTGACAAATTACGGTTACAATTTTCAAAATGTCTTCTGTTCTGCTGAATGCACAAATGTAAGCAATATATCAACTCTTCATGGACTCTGGTGAGCTGCGTGGCATTTTATCATTCCAGTCCATCACAACAATGTGTATAGGCATGGCCCTGTGCTATTATCCTTCGCGAATAGAAAGCCATGCTCCAGGTCATTTTAAGTTGGCATCAAATGCACATTACACATGAATAAGTGGCTTCCTCTGGCTGCAGGGGAAAGGAGTGTTTGTTTCCAATTGACTGTTCGGCACCGGGAAGGGTTCTTTCTCGCGAGGATGAACATCATTTTAAAAAATTAGCCAAAATAGTTGATTTTTTTTTATAGACTCGTTACTTTTGAAAGACTCTGTAGATTTTCATAAAATTATTGAGTTTTGTTTCTTGTTAGATATAAGTGAAAATCATTTTATTCTGCATATTAATAAAAGATTTAATAGAAATATTTTCAGTCATTACTGCAAAAGTCATGTGAACACTTGGAAAAACTCAATTTTCATTGCAGATTATAGATGTAAAGTGAAAAGCTTTTAAAATATGTTAAAGATATTGGAGTTTTATGGGTGAATAATAAGAGAAGAAAATGCTATTCTTTTATAGAAATGCAGCATATTGTATTCTATTATTACATTAACTTCTTTTCATTTAAATGTTTGTAATTGCCACTGAAGTGTTTGATTCTCAGCTTCTGGATGTTATATCAGGAGGGAATGGATATATGGTCAGTATCCTGAAAGAAACAGAAAAGAGAAATAAAATATTGGCCAAACATCTATATTTGAAGACTGGGAGAATGTAGTATTCATTTTACTATTGAAAAAAAGGGAACCATGAAGAGATAGAAAATTATAAACCAATTACTCTCTTAGAGGTATTATATAAATGATTAATGAAAATAATTACCAGAAGATCAGAGATGACATTAAATTTTACTCATGAGTAAGAATAAATTTGATTTCGAAGTGATCACCTATGGATCACATTTAGACATTAGGGCAAGTTATTGAAAGAACCAACGAATATGAAATGCCACTTTGCATTGGATTTATTGATTGTATAAAAGACATTCGATTCAGTTAGTATGTCTGCATTAATTACAGTCTTAAGAAATCAAAATGTGGATTAAAATTATAAAAATAATCAGAAATATAGTATATCAGAACACCACAAATGTTTGTATGCATAAAGATATAGAAAAAATAAGAAAAAAAAAGAATGTAAGACAGGGTGACACAATATCACGTAAATTATTGATATGTGATTCTGATCAGATCATTCCTGTTCATTGTATGGTCCTGATAAATATGATCCCTTTAATCACCCTATAAGAAGAAGTTCATTGGAGTCATAATAGATGATCATGGAGACCACTCCTGTGGCCAGTGGGTATCAATCCATCTTTTATGATGTCGGTACTCTGAATTGAAAACTGCATGGGCAGCAAGTGACGTGTAAGCAGGTGACCATTGTATTGGTACCACAAATGAAGCCATCTTGCCAAT